>NW_019738984.1:697916-702182 GCF_002891405.2 Cryptotermes secundus
CAGCCGCAATGTGATTTCGACTTTCACTTTTGGTTAAGTCAAATCTGCTGTACTGAGCCTGGACTGACAGATCCATTGTATATATTTTGTATACATTTATTAATATGTTTAACATGTAAAATGTAAATATCCTTTACGTTATAACAAACGACTTACTACTGCAGAAAATGACTCTGACAAAAGACCCGTCCTCTCGTCAGAGATGGTGCCCCTCAGAAACAAGACCATAACTGTGAAACAGTAATAAATATCTGGTCATGAGCTCCAGACGGGGCTCGACACCAAGACTTACTGACTGACCGACCGCCAGTCGTAATGTGACTTTGACTTCACGTGGTTTGTCCAGTGATTGAGACTGGCTCTTTCTAACGGGCCCAACTGAGTAGGTCTATCCTGCTCCATCCACCTGAGGATGGAGACAGATCCAGGTTCCGAGACGTTCTGGTTTTTTTGTCGTGTATATACCAGACGATGGATAGAGTCCAAAATAAATCTAATAGTTTCAAGGGATGGTATGCATTGGATTGATGTAGCTCAGGATAGGGACCAGTGGAGGGATCTTGTGAACACGGTAATGAAACTTCCGGTTCCATACAATGCTGGGAAATTTTTGAGTAGCTGCACAACTGGCGGCTTCTCGAGAAGGGCTCAGCTCTATGAGTGAGTGACTTGGGTATTATTGCACTTATTCTTGAAAAAAAAAGTCGAAGCTTAAAGCATGTCACTGAACTTCATCTGGTTTCGGTATTAAGAGCTTCTATACTGGTACTGAGATGTATGGCAGCTGCAATACTGGCACTGGCCTCAGTTACTCAGTACTGCTTGCGGTCGCTTCATCGGGCTGCTGATTGTAGCCTGACATTACTTCTCATCCATAACTCTAACAGGAAGATTATGGCAAAATAATTACAGTCAGAACTAAGGTTTATAGTCAAAGGGTCAGACTTAAAATAATCTAAATTCTGCCCACAGTGTATATTTATGTACTTCACGTGAATCTCAGAAAGAATAGGGATTATCTCCTAAACTGAACTAACCGGTTGGTTTTTATAATGGAGACACAGTTTTTTCTTATGACATAGGAGCAGCTTTTTTTTAATTGTTATTTACAAGAAATCTTAGCTACAGAGATTTAACGCGGAAACAAAAAAAAAAAATACAAGATTGTAGAGGGCGTATTTCATAATATTGTATAAAATTTATCAGTCGCTTGCTTTGAGGATTATCAAGTTTACTGAAAATGGGGACAACGAAATACGAGTCAGCGACAGTCTTCTGCATGCAATTCTAATGAAGTCTGTGAAAGTATTTGTGGGACACATGGAAAATACCATTTACGGGCTCATGTAAATTAGGATGTATTATCGATTGATGCGGCTGAAAATTTCAATTGCATGATAACCTACTATGAAATTCTCCCTTTTTCGGTTTTCAACAGAAATTGTGAATCGTTAATGGATATGCAGAACAGTTCATTTATGGTGCAATGTAAACTTGCCTTTATTATGAATCAAGAGGCCTATGTCCGAAAATCGGATATAGTAAAGGACAACATTTGAGGAAAGCATCCCATATCAAATTAAAAGAGAATATGGGAAACTATTTATGGACTATATGATGTAACCGTCCATTTTGATTGGAGAACTGTTGTGCATAAATTAAACATGCATTAGATTAAGATAACAATATTACAAACAAAGAGATCCGGCAGAAGGGACACGCGGAAGGGACATAGTTCAAGTTTTGCTATGTGAACAGGAAGTAACATCTGGTACTTTCCTGGAATTCTGGCAGTTTCAGCAACGTCGGAAAGGCTTTGAGAAAATGAGAGCTGACAGCTTGGGACAGCGATAACTTAGAAGTGGGACGGCCGGAGCCTCACACCCTGACTGTAATGCATCAAGGGGCTGTCATCCTTAGCGTCAGGTCAGCATCTGCCAGAATCACATAGCAGAGCAACATGATTGGGAATTCAAAATTTAGGGAACCTCCTAGTTTAAAAGAATTAACCAATGGCAGAAGTGGAGGAGTGGATTTCTCTTGGAGTCTGGGGTTCGTGGACCTCAGAATTCAGAGAGAGGGATTCCACCTCGGAAAGTCTTGAGACTACTTTCGGCAAAGTCGGACACTAAATTTACCACTACGGCCCTTCCGTAAAATAGTATAAGTACAGTTCAAATCAACAGTAGTAATAAATTCAGTTGTATTTAGTGTGCTGAACGAGATTAAATGACCATTAAGTGCAACGGTTGTAGAGTGTGTGTGTGTGTGAAATTGTAGTGAAGGGTTCTTCCTGCCCTGTCCGAGCCAGACCCTTATAAGACCCTGGGATAGGAACTCAACTCTACCGACTACCAAAAAGAACCCAAAGAAGTGATAGGTGAAAGAGTGGCGCACAACGAAAAGGGCACAAAGGAAGTGAGCGGTTACAATGAAAACGTAAATTTATTGCCTTATGGAAATTAAAATTTATTACCAATCAGTATAGCTTAAAACCTGAAGTGCTCAGTAGCATTTCATTAAAATCTATGTCGAATTAGTACAATTTTAAACGGTTTATGGGAAACACAAAATATTCTCTTGAATGCCTCATGTGAAGTTACGTCTTTTATGGATCAGCGTGGCAGAAAATCGGAATTGCGGGAAAAAGATCGATGGAAGTTTCCCATAGAACATTCCTGTTTAGGCCCAATTCTGCGTGACACTCAGAGACGGTCAAATTTCACCTTCACATTAGGCGTTATTTTACTATTTCACGAATAACGCTTAAAAAGGAAGGATTCAAATGAAATAGCCTGCATCAGTATTTATTATTTTGCTTGCATACATGTTAATTGGCTGCCATGAAAAGGAAAGAATTAAGTCGGCACAAAACGCGGAAACTTATGTACCTTTCGAAGAAGTGCTGCCATCCAGGGAAAAGTAGAGTAATCGGCTCTAATTTTCTAAAATGTCCATGGGGCCGTGATACACGTATATTCTATGCTACAGAGTCTTCTGGATCATGGGATAGATCGAAAAATTCCGTGTTTTTGTAGAATCGTGAGGTTCATCACCATGCTGACAAAAGCCTTCCAAACGTAATTACACGTTTAAATGGCCGCAGGCTGTTTTACAGTTCTTCTTATTCCCCTTATTTCGCTTAGGGCCATTAACTTGGCAGTCTCTCTCCCTCAGGACGTGAAAGGATGTATCTGTTGCCGACTTGGGGCTAGTATGCCGGCCACCAGTAGGAATTATCCGATTTTGCAGAAACGCCCAGAACAGCTACACACAGAAAAAATAAACCAACAAAGACATGCATTAGACAAGTGCATAACCACGACGTGATAACCTACTGTAACCTAGACTATTCTGAAGCACTTACTTCAAAAATTGTAAGCAGAGCAGCTGATTCCATCAACCCAACACCTTATACACCTGATGATAGCCAGTTAGACCGAAATATATAGTGTTATATAATAAAGAAACGAAGACGTGTGAACGTTAATATATTGATGAAGTTGCACAGATACAGCAAGGAGTGGGAATACAAAGTTAGAATATGCCGAAATTTCTCTGGAAGCACTGAGGATAACCATGAAAACTTCAATCAGGATAGCTGGTGTCAGTGGAGATTCGAAACCGAAAAGAAGTCAGGAGTATCACAGCTTGAAACAGCGTGCTTTGTTATTCTCCTGCTGTTTGCCATATTGTTCCACCCTCACCAGTGGAGCTAAGTAAGCATTCTTTTAAGGGGTTGTCAACATCACCCCCATAGAACAAACAATTCACTTTCAAGTGGAAGATGACAAACTGCTGAAGAGTAACAGACTAAAACTGACACGAGAAATCTGCGAGAAAATAGACGAAAACGGCCAACATCAGAATGTCCGTTGAAAATCATCTACAGAAAGTAGGTTTAATATAACTCACATTCATGCCTCTTCTGGGTTTGAACATTCGGGATGAATTTTAATTATTTCTTTACGCGATTTCTTTTCTATCCTTTCTCCAGGGATTTTCAGTCTTCTCATTTTGGTATTTACTTCCAGAAATATTAGTCTAAAAATATTTTATCTGCAAAGGAGACAGCCAGTTATGACAGAATCTACCAAGAAGAATTATAGATGCAATTACTATGTCAGACGTAAAAACACACACAAACAGCAATGTCCTAGACGGTTTCAGACTTGTTTTCCGATGTTGTTGCGATATAGTGAAAATGTCGCAGGAATATTCATGCTTTCAGCAGGATTCAAATGTAGTTTCTATTTTTTCACTGCC
>NW_019738984.1:702205-834413 GCF_002891405.2 Cryptotermes secundus
TTTAATTAACAACAGGAATAATAGTGTAGTTGCATTAAAAATGAAAATTGTGATTTATCAATTCATTGGCTCTAAACAGTTTCCAGTATTTTCCAGGTAGACTATTTGATATGAACTAATGGAATACGTAGCAATCAAATTTGTGCATTAAGGCAAGAGTAAAATTCTCTCTACATTATAAAGTCAACGTGCGTTACACCTGTGACATAAAGTGAGACGACATCTTGGGTTCCTCAACTGTTGTATGCAACTTCACATTATAAAGTAGGGATTTCCAAATTGAGGGTTCGCGTTGAACTCCAGGTACATACGCGCCGACAGCACTATAAAAATATATTCTTTTCGACCTAGCTCTACCAATACAGATATCTGGCCTCAGATGTTCAGACCTATGAAACATTAACACGCGAATAAGAACTGGACTCATAAACTTATGTCCGCTTCGGGTCTTAGACCAATTTAAAATTTCGGTAGACTCATCTCTTTCAGTAAGATTACACTGTGCTTGATCTGATTAGAAATTATGAAGAATTACAGCCTGCCACATGTTCCGTGACATTCGCTTCTCAAAGCAGCAATTGAGCTGATGTTGCTGTTTTGGTCTTAAAATATATCATCGTTCGTCAATATTTATTTTTTGCTAGACAGTCACATTACGGGCTGTGATTGTTTATTTCATTTCTCTTACATGCAGCAACAACTTCGGAATTGGTGATGTTCTGTTGTCCGATTCACAATTGAGGAAATGTCTCTTCGGTGAGGCGTATAAGTGAAATAAGCTAAGTATGACGTAAAGTTTATACTTGAACTACAGGAAAGAACTCTAGAATAATTCTTGTCTTTAAGTTTTGGAAAATGTCCTCGTATGAGTCAATCGTAATGTCTTAGAACTTTAGAATCTCCAAATTTAAAATGGAAGGAGATAGCCTATGCGCTCTGAACAGACCGTCATTATACATTCGTGTCTTAGATTTTGAGGGCAACTTCGGAATGGCGCTCCAGATTTTTAGATGTAACATCAGAGACACGCAATCAGAAATTTTAAGCATGTCACGTAACAATTTATGTTTAATATCAACCGCTTAAATTTTAAGTTTAACCAGCGGAAGATACACTTTAACAAGCCTTTACATTCTGAATTACTAATAACGATTCGTGACGTGTGTCAGAATTGACTAAAACAAAATATCCCGACATTGTTCTTCTAAACTGCGCAGAAGTTAATGACAGCTAAGTGTGTTACCGAACCTGTTAGCATGAATATAAATATACGAGTTGAAATATTATTCTCTCGTGTGATATTCAAGAGAAAACAAGAGAAAAATCGAACTCCGTTCCACCACCTGTAATGCTGTTCGAATAAAGTCCACAGCCGTTTAGAGGAACTGGGATTCTGAATGAAAGTATTGAGTTAGAGAGGAATATTGACAGAACAATTACGTCTCACTCTTAGTAATTTAGCTCCTATGACCAAAGAAAGCAAATCCCTGATGATAAAGAAACGACAGGAAAAGAAGGAAACGAAGACAAAGTTCAAAACCATTAATTTAAATTAAATGTTGAGAGGTAAACTTTGCTTTAAAATCGTCCGCTCAAGGTATAAAACATTATATCGCCATTTATACAATCTTGAATCATACAAATCCCATACCGTTCTAGTACGAAATAAATTAAAGGACAACACGTAATATTTAGCAACTCCTTGACAAAATCCGTTGCCTTTTATATAAAAGTGGAAGAAGGAATATTCTATTTTAGCGGCATATTATGTTTTCTTTTTTTTTCCCGGCACCACAATAGGAAATATAGACACAATACATTCCTCTTCTTTCTTTCATAATCATCATATACAAGACGCAACGTTTCTCTAAAATACAAGGAAGCAAGCAGGGAGAAAAACCAAGTCACATAACCACAAGCCGACAAACCCATTCTATGCTAATACAAGGCAGGGAAGAGCCCCCAGGAAGTGCACTGGTAGAAGACCTACATACAACCACTGCAGCCACATAAAATACAAAATAACTTTTCACAAGAACTTAATTTTTAATTTTAAAAATTTAACATTTTAACTATTAATATTTGAACTTAAAGGTGAACACACCTTTTATATGCAACGTTTTCACATATCACTATAAAACCTGTATAATATGTAAACACTGGCCAATGTATGAATACTAGTAGAAAAATATAGGTGCATGTAAACAAGTAAAATATCTGATGATGGCTTAATGAGTCATGACATGTTGTAACAAGTGAAGAATATAACATGTAAAAGTAATTAAGTAAAGCTATCCCTGTAACAGGCAGTGAAGGTCCATAGGGTTGTGAGACGTTGAGGGTCCCACACTATTTAGACACTCGGCTTCAAGATGGCGGTGAGGTTGTCAGCCCTACGCGCCGGCCGCGCTTTACTCCCCAGGAAAATTATTTAATTAATTCCTGGTACTCATTTCTGTTAGAGGCTGAATCGACCCAGGGCCATAGTGCGGCTGGTAGGATTAGGTCATAGATGATTTTATTTTGCTAAAGTAATTATTAAATTGTTCACTTATTATTACAATTAACGTAACAATATATATAAAGGGCCTTGGCAGAAATATGATTGCTTACTATATACTAATTGTTATTTTGAAATGTAATTATATTAATTTATGTATTCTTGAATTTATTTCTATAACTTGTTTTTCTATGTTTTTATTGTATCTATGTTAAGATTCAAACTTGACTATTTCCACATCTCATGGAACTTGTTTCTGTATGGATTTATGGAAATGAAATAAATGAATGAAAATTAAAAAAAAAAAAATCCAATAAGCTCATCGGGACTTGAAGCCACCACCTTCCGGCTTGTAGCATATTGCCTCAATCAACTATCGCGTGCCCCCGAATATATGATGTACCCATATTTATTATTGTGGTGATGGAACAAAATAAAGGAAAAAGGATTAACACATATTTTGCGGAATGAATGGCTACTCTTGCAGGTAGCCCAACACCAGCTGAGAGGTCACATATCGCCATGGAGGCGGTTCTGTCATCACAACATGAAATACGCATTTCCTGTGAAACAAAGGAGATAATAATTTAACTTCACTGAAATAAACTTAACCTATGTAATACAACCTGTGAGTATACATTAAGGTAACACATATCTGTATGTAGACTGGTATGCTTTAATTAATATATTTTCATAATATTGTTGTTATTTTACATTATAATTACAGTGTAATATATTTTTTATTATTTTTATGATTAACAACCTTTTCTCAAAATCTCTTATGGGGTAACACTATGAGCAATTGGATGATGAAACCTGAAAGACAGTATCATTACAGATATATATATATGTATACCATGCAATCAGAATCGCGAATATTTGACCCTACAAAACATCTACAGTAGAAGTTGCCTAACAATAATTGAAGAAGCATTATAGTCAGATTACTCGTAAGATAATGGCCACGTGATATTTTGAGTTTAGAGACTGGTTTATTTATCAACACACATTCCAGAACAAAGTTGATTTAAAAGTCAGTTTCCCACTGATATTGTTGGAATTTTATTTGTTGTTCTCATGTAATGGTGAATTAAACACAACTCAAATAACAGGCATTTTCATTATATATTTCCTTTTCTTTCTCTAAGGAATAATATATGTATTACATATGGATATAAGATAGACTTTATAGATGTTATATGAGTATTTCACAAAATGAAATTTAATATTTTACTAGTTTGTATCTTATGAGTTCATCTAATATGTAACAAGTCCATATTTTTGTCTTCAGTTTTAATAATTTGAATGTCATCTACATCAATAACAATGACAAACAGCCGGGTGTGATCATTCTTGGTGACCCATTATCATCACTAACTTAAAGTAATATTATAGACAGCTGATGTGAAGGCATCAGCAATCTCAGCACCATGAATGTTTAAAATGAAGAAAGTCAGATTGTCACAGAGAAACAGGTTAAGTTGATTCTGGGAATTCACACATGTCTACCTCTAGGAAGTGATGTACAATCAGCACTGGCAGTTCTCACAGCAAATTAAATTAGGACAAATAAATATAATGCTCAACACAACAATAAAGTTCATGTTATATTTAGTAATGTCACTTCTGTAAATATTTTCAATGAGCCAAAGACTTTATGATGATAACTTTTAATTGTATGAGAGATAATAAAATGTGTCCTGTGTATAAGGGAGTGTGGTATACTTCCAGGTTTTCTTCACCTTTGACACTAGATGGAGATGAGTGGTTGGCTGCATGTCCCAGTTTCTTTACCCTTGAGTATGCCCATCAGATCAGGGGCTATATGAGTCCCAGAACCTGTATGGATAGTGGAGAAGAGAGGATTTTCCAGTCATCCATCATATTGACTCAACTACTGGTTTACAAGAAAGAGAATGCTGATTGTTTAATGTAATGCTATAGGTAAACTGAAAATTTACTTTAATGAAGTAAAAATAATTACATATAATTCAAAACAAGGTAACAGCAATTGATGAATACCAAACTACGTCAAATTTGGTGACAGATATATATATATAACATAGTGAAAATATTTTCTGTGAATGTTTTATATATATATAAAACTTGTATGTATGTCTATATATATATATATATATATATGTGTGTGTGTGTGTGTGTGTGTGTGTGTGTATAGGTATATATATGCCATTCACAGAAAATATGCTTTTTCTGTTCTAGCTTGAGTGATTAGATTCTGACTTCTTATCACTGAGGCTTCTGTTCAGTCTGAGGATAGACCATGTTTGGGTAAAATTGTATTCAAGCAGAATTCTCTCAAGAGTATTTCAGTTTTTCTCTCTAAACTCACATTCCACCAATTCTCAAAACTCACCTTTTACCATTCCTGAAATGTGTAATAAGTTCAAATTATGAGAACACTATCACATCCTCAGCCCTCAGATGGGGCTTAATTTTGCCCCTGCACATGGCTGTACTTAAATTAAAGAAGTAAATTTATCCATAATGTGTATATATTTACTGTGTTTTAGTGCGTACAATTTCACTTGTCATTTCACACTACATGTTTCGGCATCATTCTGCCATCCTCAGAGGTATCAATCACGTTAAACCATTGCACTGCCTGCCATAAAGTTTGTGTCTGATTGAACAATTTCCTTGTGTCCTATCCATATAAACCAACCAATACCTCATCCTATTTATTTCAACCCTGAAGATGGAGGCAGCATATTCCTCAGAAACTTTGGTACCCTACTACTAGATCTTATTGTGCCAAAACCCAGAATACCAGTCACAATAGTACTAACTTCAGAACTCATATCAATGTTGCCGACCTCAGTCCAGTCTATACAAAACTGATTGCCATCAACTCAATTAAAAAGAATTATACACATTTGAACTGAAATGGAATGATGTACCGGCTTCAGGGAGAATGTAAGTACCATTGCTTCTAGAATTTTCCTATTGCTAAGAAACTTATCCCCTTTACTACAATATTTCATGACTGAAGTCATTTTGAATCAGTTTTGTATGAAACAGCACATAAAACCTGTTTTCATAACATTAATTTTAATATTGTCCATTACCTACATCAAGGTTCCCCAAATACTCTTCCCATCAGATTTCCCAGCCAAAGTGCAGTGTGTGTTTCTTATTCACCCTACATGCTCTGGATCATCTAAAAAACTTTGCTCTTAAATACTTTAATAACACTCTATAGGATGCATACATCAAGCTATTCATACATTTATAAAATATATCCCAATGAAAAATTTTAACATTATCCTCCAATATACATCTTTGAAAATGTCTTCATCTTAAAGGGTCTTCCAGTCAGAGTACTGAGTATGGTTCTTCCTTTCCTTCTAATTCTCCTCAACTTTCAGTGCCAGAGCATCTCAAGTTGAAATATGTCAAGAATGATAAATAAAGCTTAAAATGCTGAAGATCCTCATATAGCATTATTATTCATTTTCTTATTAGTTCTTAGGTGTTTTGACATCCCTGCACGGTTCCTATTTGAAATCTTCTGTATATCCATCTGTAAGCATAAAAAAACTGGGAACAGCTAAACAGACTTTCAAGAGGGTTGAATCTGGGTATTTAATTAACACATGTTGGCCTATTCTGATGACTGAGGGATCAGAGTTTGAGTCCCAATATGACCAAGAATTTTCAAATCTCCATGACGTCCTGACCAGCACTGGGGCCCAACCATTAAAGTGGCCAGGGCGTGAAGCTGACCACTCACATCCAGATAGTGCCGAGGTCAAGAAATATGGGTCCATACATCCACTGGTTGATACATCTTCATGATGTAGTGCTTGATTAGTTAAACAAAGGGACAACTTTACCTTACCAACCTATTTCAATTTTGGTTGAAGTGAGATAAAATAAATGTCAGTTTAATTGATGACTGACACAGATTCTCTGGGAATCTCAGGTTTACCCTGTGTATAACTCACTAAACTGTTATCTGCATGAAGAGTGTTTGGGACAATGAATAATAAAATATATATTTTTCTATAAGTCTTACAGTTTTCAAGCAATTAAACAAAACGCAGTAACAATGTGTCAATTGTTACACAATGCATACATTTCCTAACTCCTTATTTCTTAGATTCAAGTAAATGGTATTCAGTGAAAGACTTAGTGTCACCAAGTTGAAATTAAAACATTATTATCTCATTCTTATTCTTCTAAACAGCCCAAGATATATGCCAGTAATAAAGAAACCTGACTATTCCTTGTTTATGCTAAGTAATCAGGAAGTACTTTTGAGTGATCTGTGCATGTGCATGGAGTAAAAATTCAACATTTCAGGCTGACTTTGCTTCCACTGCCGGAGACAGAAATAATGAAGACATAGCCTCTGAAATGTCACATTCTTTCTCTGTTCTTATCTGATCGATTGCCCATTAAGACTTTATTACCACAAGCATTTCAAACTTTATTTAACCAATTTGTAACTCCCTAGTGTCTATATGGAATGTCTAATTTTACATTGAATTATATCCATTAGGTGCATGCAACAAACGTTCATTTATACAAATCAAGACACATGGAAGACTTGTTTTTGTAGACTGTTACCATTTTGGTTTTCACACCATGTACGTAGTACTGAGTAGATTAAGGTAACAGGTTCCTCTGAAACTCCAGTAACTATCACCATTACTACATGCTGTCACAACTCAGAAGAGAAAGTGAAATTCATGAATGCATGACTAACGCAACAATTATTGAAATGTAGTTTATAAAAAGAAAAATGTCATGTCAGTTTCGTTCCACAAATTTGTGGGCAGCTATGAAATGAATTTATTGTGTTGAACAAATAACAATTAAATATATCTTGTGATAAAAATTACTGACATACCATGGCTGTAAATTTTTTGGTTTCTTGTTCAACCAACAGTTTTCTGTCTATATGACATCTTTAATTCTCAGGTGCACCTGCCAGTACTATTGTAATACATCCATGAAGACTGTATGAAATCCCATGGCAATGACAATGATGGTCACTTTCTAATACAAAGGGCCTACAAATCGCCTGGCCACTATTTATTTTCTTATTTAAAAAAATGAATTGTACTTCTTGAAACATTTTCACTTTTGTTTTGCCGTTACATTTTCACACTTACACTTGGCATTTGTTGCGAATTTCTTTTGCATAAAGATATAATTCTATGCTGAAGAGAAGAAAAGACTGTTGAAAGTTTACATATTACTGCCATTATAACAACAGGGAAATTCATGGAGATTTATACAGAGGTCATTTTCAAAATATAACAAAGAGTTCATGATGATACAAATCAAAATTTGTTATTGCATATATAATTAGGCTTTGTATTTATACATGCAACATTCCATATATATATATATATATATATTGGCCATAAATTTTTTCCAGTGTTATTCACTCACAGATTAACATGTTCACACTGGGGAACACCTGTAAGTGTTCATTCTGTAAGCATACAGGTGGTTAACTACCCAAACACGTAGAGCACTGTGCGCTTTAAAGCATTTCCCTTTGTGCTAATGTCTGATTCAAAATCTGTTTATCATGCACATCATTCTGTAGAAAAGGTGTACCCAACTGTCTGAAGGATGCTTTGTTTTATGTTATTCCATATGGGTGAACCAACTGACATGAACATGTTAAAACTGTAACTGATTAATTTCACACATAATTATCTTATATGATAATTTTAGATTATCTTTTTGAAAATGAGACTTCAGATACAAGATATATGTTACTTCTTCTTGTTGCAACATTCCTTGATATAACTGAAGGTTGCTTAATTATTGGAGCTAGAACACTCCTACAATGTCCACATGCAACTGAAAAACTGACAGTTGCCATGTACTGCTTATGTTATCACTCAAACTGCAGACAAAGAAAGTTGCACTTTGAGATTCAGAAGACTCATGACTTTATGTAATTACATGGCTGGCATTAGTCCTACTCCATAGTAGTACAGGGTGTTAGTAACATGATACTGATACAATCACAGAATTTGTTTTGCTGTTATCTTCAGTTTTAAAGATATACATTACACAGAAAGATAAACTGAAGCTGTACAGATTCAAACACAATTTTATAATCTAACCTCTTGGTTAAGATTAATGCAAAGCTCCCATTCACTCCTTACCTATCATATCCTTTTCTGTGCTAGTGAAATGACTGAGCCGATATGGTAGGTTCTACTAGATCTGCCACAATCTGAGTTATGCAATGCCTTGGTGCTGACTATCTACTGAATTCATTCAGTATATATTTTAACAACTATGCACAATTATTTACTTTTCATACTTTTTACGACATAATTTGGGCATGAGCTTTAAGTTATAAATTTTAGCTACTTCTTATGGAATTACAGTTTCTGAAGTCGGCCTATAAGGAAGGTGATCAAAAACAGAAAAACTCATTTAATATAATGTACTCCCACGTGTAGGTATGACTATAGATGGGGTTTTGGATTGAATATTGGATTTATTGACCACTTATACACATGACTAGGAACTACAACCAATTACAGCTCCACTGTTAATCTCAACACTTTACAAATCACCACAGCACCCATCAAGTTTTCCAGCTTGCTGTGTGTTCAGCAGCCGTTCCCTGGTAACGGTTTATAACAATAGAGATTCTTCAGCTCCTGTGCTCAAGTCCTCTCTTCACAGTCTCCCATACAGAATTAATTTGGTTGCCCCAAATATCTTGCTTATACCCCCTTTGTGTGGGTTGAATAGAACACACCGTTTCCAACACTACCTCTATTGTGCATGTGTATTTGTTGCCGCCGGATCATGTTTACCAAGCCGTTGCCTAGAAAGGAATGATTTTTCAGAGCTGTTCGCTGCCCGCAGTTGTTTCTCTGTCTCCACAGTTTTGTTTTGAGCCAATATGCCAACTGCTCCTTCCTTAAGGCTACTCGTCACGAGTAGCATATCAATGTGTCACAGTTCATTCCTTTCCAAGGACTGTGTCTATTTCTCATGGTGACTGTTCTCGAACCGCTCCTGCCTTAAGGTAGCTATTCCTGAGCTGTTCCCACTCAGAGCGCCAGTCGGTCCACGTTTATCATCATCATCATCCGTTTCCACTTGGTGCAGACAAAATATCTGAGAGTGGTCAATACTTCTACATCTCCAGTTCTTACTATGTGTGCAGTGTCTTCTTTTGTTTCAGATAGGGACGATCCCTCCACAATGTCCAGTCCCTTATTTTATGTAGCCTAATGAAAGTTCAGAATGACCTCCAGCTCTACGGTCTTTCTGCCAGATGTCCTCTCCTTCCTCAGCTGTAGTTTCATTTTAAGTCTTGGTCCCTTATTCCATTGATGCCTTCTGGTTTCACAGATGATTCTTCCTGAATGTCCCTCCTTTCTGGGTTCATGGCATATCCTTGCCCTGGCTTTGTCCCTGGCAGCAGTGTCCCTTACACTGTACAGGAATGGTACGGCAGGTAATCCCTCTACAGGCGGCGGCCAACTTCTTCTAACACCCACCATTACTCTGGGCCTGTTTCTTCGGCTTTCGGCTGCACCCTACAGTTGGATGCCGTTCTTCATACGGCTTCTTCAGTGCTATGACAGGTTTCACTGCAGCTTTTCGTTAGGGACTTCTTGCTGCTCCATTTCGGTCTCTTTTTCTTTAGGATTTGTCTCCAAATCCTTAATCTCCACGTCTAGAAGGCAAATTTTAATTTTGACTTCCAGTGGTTACTGGCCCGTCTCTACCCTGGACACCATCGCTTCTCCATGAGCCTTCATCTTATTTCGCCAGGCATTGATATTGGCTTTCATCCTTTCCTGATGGGTGTCCATCATGGATATTATTTCTTCTTGAAAGGACTCTGTCCTGGATTGGTGGATATCCATCCTTTCCCGGTTGGTTCTTATGTTGTCTTTCATTTCTTGTAGCATATATTGCATGACTTTCAGAAGTCAGCGATATAACAATCAAGATCCAATGCAGTTTATAATTTGACCATTTCTGACACCAGTTGTCACGTGTATGAGTGACTCTCGACAGGGTTTTGGAGTGTATAATGGATTTATTGATCACTTCACCACATAATTCATAATTACACTTAATCATAGCACTATTGCTAATCTCCACACACTTAACAAATCACTAGAGCACACTAAATCTTTTCCAGCCTGCAGTGTCTTCACTAGTAGTTGCCTGGTAACGGTTCAAACAATGGATGTTCCTCTTTTCTGCACTCAAGTCCTCTCTGAATCGTGGCTCCATTCCAACTGCTCTTTTCTTCACTAACTCCTGCACAGAATTCACTCGATTGCCTCAGTTGTCTTCCTTATAGTAACTCTTTTGTACAGCCCAAGCAGAAGACACCGTTTCAACAGTACCTCTATTGATGCATGCATATCCATTGCACAGGAACATGTTTGCCCAGCTGTTGCCTAGAAATGAATGTTGCTTCAGAGCTGGTGGCTAGTAATGGCTGTTTCTCTGGCTCAACAATTCTTGCTTTGAGCAAATATGCCACAGTAGATTATGCAAATTTATGAAATAAAAGTGCCTTCACTGAAGATGAATAGAGAAAACATATACTCACATGTTTACTTCAATATGATTTTATAACTTATTTTACACAATTGTAGTGTTGCACTTAGTATTCCAAGCTAAAAATAATGAACACTGTGGAGTTACAAGGTAAGAAGCCAAAAATTAAGTTGTACTGAAGCTATAGGTTGTGAAGGTGCTTCTTTTTGTTTTGTATGCAAGAACTTTACCTGAAGAACAGTCAAAACTCTCTAATTTTCAATTAACAGCAGAATTACACCTACAAGAATAGCTCAAACTGCATAAGGTCCAGATTTGCATTAACAGATGATATCAGAGTAACAAATCTATTTTGTTCATAATATATCATCATAAGCGCCAGTCATCTAAAATGTTGACGTAGATTAGTAGGAACAACACTTATAAATACAGTTATAAAAAAACTGCATTATTTCTATGGCATCAAATGAACTCATAGGTATTATCCGAAAAAGAAAAACAATTAACCAAATATTATTACAAACCATTTTAACTTGGCATTAATATGTACAATATGGAAACTCGGTGCAGGAATAAATGTAGTTTTACGGTAATTTTACAACATGTACAGTTCAAACCTAAATTGAACTGATTGGAATACTATGTATTGCCTGATATGGTGATAACTGTGATATGACCAAATGCAGTATGGTTCTGTTATGACGCAGACCTGTTGCCAGATAAGCAAGTCAAACCACACTTGGCTACTGTTGTAGTGATAAAAACATGTTTACATTACTGACTCATGTGAGTAAGGTAGGGTAGAAATTGCCCTTGTTTTCATGGTTCATTGTGCTAAAGTTTGCATTATTTTAATTTTATTTGAATTCTATGAATGCAGCCAGAATCCTGATACTCAGATATTTGAGAGTATTATTTGGCACAAAAATTGGCACAGAAAATTTGATTAGAAGATTATAGACCCTTCATGTAAAATATTTAATATTCTAGTCAGGCGGATAAGTTTATAAATTATTCTCTCTATTCCCTTAGTAAGAAATTTTAACTAGGAGATGGATATTTTAATAAAAATTAATGTAATTCCTGCTTCTCACTCTGTTTTATACCTCTGCAACCCAGAAATGTTAACTGAAGTAGAACTAAGAGCATTAATTTAATGCTTCATTCATATATATTAATAATGAAATGAAATTATATCATACTTCAGAACAAAATCTTCAACATTGTTTACATATTATAGTCTAACTGGAAAGCTTAACCAAGTGTACATACTGTACATGTACACTGTTGCTATGGTTATCCTTTATACTTTTTTAAGAGTGTGCTGTGTTTAACTACGTTCAAAGAAAAATTACATAAAATAATTTGCTGTAAAATAGGTAAAATTGCTGTAGCTTCAGGCATCTTAAGGGCTTCAGCTTTTAAAGACCCATTTCAAATTGGGATGGCCATGTGATTGAATTGTACTCTCTAATGTAAGTTGGCTGCCAGCAGTATTCTGCTTCATACTGCAATATTGTTGCAATATGAGTAATGATCTCTCTTTAATATTGGTCATAATATAGCATAAAATATAAGAACAAAGGTTACACATATTAAATAGGTTGAAAAAGTGTGGGAACAAGAAATCAAGACCTATTTGAGAGTTACTATTATTCACCAAATGGGCTAGAAAAAGCCTCAGTCAGGATAGCCCTTCCATGACTGTAACGTTTCTATAAGTGTGTTTACTCAGTACATAGTACAGCATCCACATAAGCATGGCATTTGATTTGTTAGACTAAAATTTTGCTTAAAACTGTTATTTACTTTAGTTATACTCACCATATTATTAATTTACACTTCACGGAAAGAAGCCTTCCAAATGTTTATTAGAAGTTTGGTTTGTACCTCCAGTAAAAAAGAGAACTGAAGGATACCTGTAAATTCACCTTATGTGCAAAGGTCAGAAATATACAGTCATAACTGGAGTTACAGTAAGTCATATAAGCTCTTTGAACTGTTAAATGTTTACATATTAAGGGCTTCAGACAGAGTTACAGTTATTACTTATGCTTTTATTTACATTAAATTTTGAAAGCAAATGCCAAAATATGGGTTATTTCAGCTGTATTCTGTTATGCAATTTAATTGATCTTTCCATTTACTAAGTAGATTAAACAATAAAATTAAATTTCAGGGCAGTGGTATAGGTGTTACATAATCTGGATATATGTAAATATCTACAGAATCTGTGGTGAGTATTCAATTTATCAAGTTTATATGATAATAATGACAATAAAATATTTTACTTCAGTTTCATGCTGATTGTCTTTGATTGGCCAGAACATCACTATAAATTCTTCCCCAGTTTTTTTTAATTTAGGTAGTAAAGGCAACATCTAATTTCAGTCTATGGAAATCCAGTATGTGAGGAAAGACACAGTTAAATAGTTGTGGTTTCTCACAGCCTGTAATTTATTTTTTCATGTCTATGCACATGTCAGTGGTAAATACTGTATTTAATGTCGGTTACAGAAAGTAGGAATTTTCTCCCCAACCCGTATTTGATTTCACCACGTAATATAACAGTGTTTCCGAATCTGTGGTTCATGAACGTTCCATTGGTGACCCATAGAGGTTTATGATGTATACACCTCTCTTTGAACTGCATCTCATATTTCCTTACACTGTCAACCATTATTAATTTTGAGGAACATTACAATATAATTGATGACTCAGTCATAATATTTTGCATAATAATTAATGTTGGAATAGCAAAATGCCATTTTTTTTTAAGAATTCACTGTCTAAAAGAATAATTAATCACAATGTGTTGCAGTCATGAAGCCAGTATTATTTTAAGTAGTTCTGATGGGACAAAGTAACTAATTCTGTTGCGTGTAGATAATGAAAGATGGCAAGGGAAGTAAATAAATTGGTTCAGAGGACTTGGATTTTTTGTTCAGGTAGGCCACAGACTTCAAATGTTTGGGACACGCTGTAGTGGAATCTCTACGAATGATGGAAGAGCTTCAGGAAATTGACAGAATGTGTAACTTCTTTAGCAGAAGTCAGAATATCACTACATTACAAAAGAAAATATCTCTTGCTGATATAAGCATGAATTGTTTTGTGGAAGAGAATTCCAACATTTATATTGGAAGTATCACTAATTACTATTTAAATTTTGAATATGCCCACAAATTTATCCATCAATATGAAAAAGTAAGACTTGTATTGTAGTTCCTTTTGTTACATTCATTGTAAAAACTGATATATCTGGTTTTGTACAACCCTGAGCAACGATTTTTTGTAACTCAAATTCCATGTAAAATGTTAACATTATTATGTTTAATGTTACTGAACTTACTCACAAATGTACATTCTATGGTTGTGTTCCTGGACTGTGTAACTTTCTTATTATTTTCATGATTGAATTCAAAATTAATATTTTTTTCCCAAAGACACCATGGTACCATATGGGATATGAAATGCCACACTATATTACTACTCTAATTTTTTTTACTCTACTTCATGAATCATCTAAATTGAGACAAATTATGGGGGAGATAAAATCTGCTTTCATTTCCCCATGTGAATTAATATGACACTCCCTTCCCTTCACAAATTTATTTAAATACTAATGAATCACACAACTATATAAATCGACATTTTGAAGTCTGGATTATATGATCAAATACATAAATAACAGAAGAGTACAGAATTATAAAGGAACTGACAAAATGAATATTCTGGAGGCAGCATGTATAATTATAAACTAATTATGTTTGTTATGTACAGAATGATTCAAGATCAGTATGCCACACTTCATCCCTACATGAATCAAGTGATCATGAATAAGAAAGTTCTGTTAACACAGGTCCAATCTGAGAAGTATATGGAGCCATGAGAGGCTGAATGTATGGTAAAAATGTAATGACTTAAGGGACTTTCATAAAAAATTTTCACAATAATATCAATGTAAAACTAAAATAAATGTTCCATTTGAGGTTTTTACAGTGGTGAGTACATCTTACAGGATGTAACACCATACAATTCGGTATAAATCCACTGACTTTTCGGAGGACAGCATTGCCTCTATCTTCAGGTTCAAAATGTCAGTGGACTTCTACTGAACTACAAGGCATTACAAGCCAGAATACATCACTCTTTCAATGAAATGTTATTTAGTAATGAAACATGTAACAAAAATTTTCAGCCTGTGGATAGACATCTCTGCCCTCATTATGAAAATTTTCTCTCAGGAAATATATATCTGTGTCTTTGTTGTTATAATGCTCTTCTAGGAGAATGCATGTCTGTGATAACACTAAGAAAATGCTCTCCCAGAGGCATATGCACCTGTGTCATCACTACAACCATGATATCTCAGAGAAGATCATGCTCTTTATGAATTTATTTGCGCAGCACCAAGCCTGCATGACACATCTTGGTCACCCCACTATATAAAGATTTCTTTAATGATAGCTTCAAGTCATTATTTCAGATGCAAATTTCCAAGTATCAGATTTACAAGGAATAGAGTTTACTTTTCTACTAATCACCTATAACACCACCCCTGATAGATGGAAAATTGTTTTAATTGGCTTTTTTCTTGTGTGTCTTTTACACATTTTTCATTAAATATGATATTTAGTGATTAAATGTACTTTGCTTCAAAGAAATATGTTTTTAGTGTTTTTGAAAATATCACATATTGAACATGAATAATCTGAAATGAGATATTCATTTTCATTTCATATTTGGCACATAATTTTTTTTTTAAATCTTATTTATGTAGAAACAAATGGTAAACATTTTGTAGTGTGTGATGACACAGCATCAACTTTTTTAATCTAAACAGGAGTTCACATCCATCCTTTTGCTCGGTGCAATTTCCACACCCCCATACAGGGTATGAAACAAGTCTATGGGTCACACAGGGCAATGCACTTTTCTGTACAGTTCAGTAATTATGTCATATTCAATAAAGATCAAGGATTCACTTAGAACCTGATGTAAGAGTTACTCCAGATTGCATCTTTCAGTATAGTATTCATATTTCACGGAAAAGAATTACTGTGTGGTAGTCAATGCTACACTGCATTGTTTCTGAGTAGATGCAAAGCATATGTGAACTATAATATGTAAAATACGATACAGCCAATCTGATATCAGAAAATTTGTAAGATAGAATTTACTCCAACATTTGATGAAACGTGGAATACTTGATGACAAGATGACTTTGTCATGATAACACAAATTGCAGAACACTGTCGCACTGTGTGTGACCTTTGAAGAGGGTAGGCACAATAAAAATATGACAGGTTAAATCATTTGCTTTTACAGAATATGTAATTCATTTTAACGGCTGTTAATACATATGAGTCATACACATATCTGGAAGCTTCTTTATTTAGCATATGCTCATATTTGTAGTTATTTAAATTATTAACCACTTTGTTTGACTTTTAGCTTCGGGGTATGTGTGGTTATGTTTCAGTTTCATTCATTACAAAAATGTGAACAACGTTATAATGCAGGTCGCTACAACGTAACTACAGACTCTGATGTTCAGTTACAATATAAACATCGGCTATGAATCGTCCTACTAACTTGTTCTGGTATTTATATTAAATACCAGTTCTAGTTCATTGTTTCAATAAAAAACGTACCTATTAAAAAGGTCATCAAAACGACGACTAGATTGAATAGCCTCACAAAAAAGATTCAGTTAACATTGTCCGTACATATTATTAGCAATATAAATGCGCGGAAGAGTCATTTGAATAACCCGTTCATTAAATGTAAAACAACAATCAACCATTTATTCACAACCAAAATTCTCAAAGCTCAACAATACCTAGTTATTGTATTGTGTGTTCTCGAGAAATTCCAACAATACAACTTTAATTTATCGTATTGTGGATCGTGGAAACCACACACTTTTTTTGAAGTGGTGACACTATAATAATTTATTAATATAATAACTATGAATAAGTCATTGGATTGTTTGCTTTTTTGTAGCCAGCAATACAACCAATCGTTGTACTGCGATTCGTAAATTAAGTCACCTCCGTTCACAATACAACCAATCATTGTATTGCGCAAGCTCATATACCAACTAATTTGATAGTCATCTGTGTATTAAATTACGCTCTCCTCTAGTTTCAACTTGTAACTATGTATTTCTAAAATCTCTTGCTATCTCCCTACTGGTCAGCGTTATGTCGCCGTCATCTGTTTCGTCGGTCCAGTCTGTCTGGTCTGTGGCATCACGTCATTCTACGTGATTTTGTGTGATGCTCTCTGTCAGGGATGCACTATTACCAAGACTATACAATAAAGAGTAAAATGTAACAAACGCCGATTATGTGACGATAATGTGCGGAGCCGAGAAGAGCACTGCTATAGTTGCAATAACTGTGAACAGAGTAAAGACGATGAGGCACAGTCTGTCAACTACCATTGCGGCGAACTTCCAGTCGTTCGTCACTTCCGCCGCCTCGTCCTCTTTCCTCAACTTGTCCGTTATCACGCGGAGCTCCTTCAGGATGAGTGTGAGTTCCCGGTGAGGGCCGAGACACGATGAACTCCCACCGCTCCCGTGAAGCAGTGTCCCTCCACCTCCTCCTCCATCTTCGTGGTGTGTGTGAGCACCCCGGAGGAATCCTGTTGTAGAAACCGCGCCCGATGTCTGGAGCGTGCCCGGGTGATGTCTGAAATCATCGTCGATATCCAACACGTTCGCGAGGAGGCTCTTGGAGGATCGCTCCTTCAATTCCAGCTCGCGCATCTGCAGAGACTTCCGCGACGAGTCCGGCTCGCTCCCGGGACGACTCATTCTCAATATGCAAGGCAGCCAGTGTAAGAATATCGTTTTGATCTGAAACCAGATGCAAGAACTTGCGTTAGACAAATGGACATTTCATATAACGTGGCTCCTAATGTTTGTCCCAGCTCACTCTTGAAGAGTAAAATATCTTCCGTGTACTCCCCATCTAAAGGAAAGTGATGATGAAATTGTCTCCACGTGTAATTGAACTTAATGAGAGACTAGAGGTATAGCTTCACGCATTCTTAGTCTCGGTACTAGTTTAAGATGAGTATCAGCTTTAATCCCAAACCATTTTACTAATAGGGAAAGAGCACCGCTACTCTTTCGGTAGGAGGATGTGTGAAACTGCAGCGAGGCTGGACGCGGTGGAGAAAAGTCAGATTTCTCATCTTAAGGTAGTTAGAGAATCGGGAATCATGCACAACCGTAAGAGTCCAATATTACTGCACGATATACAAATATATAAAATGTCAACATCATATAGTACAATTCCCCACAGTAACATTTCATGGAAATATGTTTAGAGGCTCTCTCGCCTTTTTCCAGACAGGGACAGACCCAAGAAGAAGGACTATAATTTTGCCAGTGGTTCTGTATGGGCGTGAAACTTGGTCTTTGACATTAAGGGTGGAACATAGACTGACGGTGTTTGAGAACAGGGTGTTGAGGAGAATATTTGGACCGAAGAGAGGTGAAGTGACAGGAGGTTGTAGAAAACTGCATAATGAGGAGCTTCATAACTTGTTCTCTTCTCGAAATATAATTAGAATGATCAAGTCAAGGAGGATGATATGAGCAGGGCATGTAGCACGAATGGGGAGAAGAGGAATGCATATAGGCTATTGGTCGGAAAGCCAGGAGGAAAAGACCGCAGGGAAGGCCAAGGCGTAAGTGGGTGGACAATATTAAAATGGACCTTAGAGAGATGGATTGTGTGGATTGGATTAATCTGGCTCAGGATAGGGACCAGTGGAGGGCTGTTGTGAACACGGTAATGAACCTTCGATTCCATAAAATGCTGGAAGATTCTTGAGTAGCTGCACAAATATCAGCTTCTCAAGAAGGGCTCAGCTCCATGAGTGAATGAGTGATAATAAGAAAAACAAAGAAATGTGTGTTGAGTACGAAATAGATGAATTAGGAGAAGAGGGGATGGAGAGATTTCAGCAATCACATAGGTTAAAGAGAAAGTGGTAGAAAAGACTTGTGCCCACTTTGTGGACCTGCATGGTGTAATTCAGGTGACTGTGTTGTCGGTTTGCAAGGAAAGAGATGAAGCAAAGCCTCAGCCTATATGCATCTTCATGGATGAAGTCAGGAGGTGTTTTGTCATATCAGTGGCTTCCCTGAAGATCCAGAGATTGTAGATCCAGATATGACTATGACCTCTTTTCTACCGAAGTCGATGAGTGCTGAGTCTCTGTGGAGTGGTCGGTTACCGCTGATGTCCGGTTTTCCAGTTTGGTGTCTCTGATGTGTTGAGAAATGCTAGTGGAAGTGTGTGTGTGTGTGTGGGGGGGGGTTGGTTTGGCCGATACCACGTGGCCTCTCACTACTGGATAGCACTATGCTCCACTGCTTCTTCCAATCACACGTGCACTCCCACAGTCTGCCCACTGTCTGTCTACACAAGACTTTCTAAATCAACTTAAAGACTTTAAGCCTCAAGGTAACAACTGTAATTTTTGTTGAAACGTTAGAAACCTTACAACATTCCACGTGTCTTATTAAAAAAGAAAAAATCTCGAGTTATGCGAGCGTAACTCGCTAAATACTTATCAGAGCAGAAAATGTTTATAACAAAAATTGCAGAGAAGAACGAAACTTTTCTTTTATGACCTCTACAATTTTTTTACCCTGTAATTCTTACGGTTTCCGAAACAGTTAAACAATAGGGTATGAACGCGCCAGAATTGTTACTATTTGCATATTTTTCTTCATCTGCTCTGGGCCTAACCGACACTGAATAGTCTACTATTAATTACAGTACTGCCAAGATAACTCTCAGTTCTTTGCTTGTGCACAGGGAGAGGTCGATGTTTAATGGTGGGTGGAAGGAGCAGGAGTAGGGAAAAGACAGACTGGATGGACAGGTGGATGACTTGGTAGACAGACGGAAAGGAAATCAAATACATGCACAAATAAATAAGAAGAAAGGAAGAAATGAAAAAGACGAATGATAGGACAAAGAGCAGACGTGAAGGTGACTGGATGAACAGACGGACTGTGGCTAGAAAGACAGAGATGACATGAATACAAACAAAAATATATAAGGAGAGTGAAGAAATAAAGACAATTAACAAAAGAAGCAAAAAATATAAAGGTGGGTGGATGGAAGATGAATCGATGGAACTCAGAAAGAAATTAAATAAATAAGCAATTAAAAGAAAGAGACAAAGAAAACGAAATAAAATTTTCATAATGTACATAAGGCAAACTTTTCCCCTCTGCTCAACAGCAGGGTTTTATATTGAGATACTCGTTCTAATTCAGCCTCTTTCGATCTCGAATGTAGGTCAGCGGTGCAATTACGTGGAGTAGCTGAGGTTCTGAACATTTTGGATTTTGAAAGTGGGTCGCGCGGTGTCGAGTGGTGCATGCGTCTACTGCAGCAAGAGAGAGACAGAGAGAATCAATACGTCTGAGATTCCAGACGATTCCATATGGAATGGGCGTGGTTACGTGTTCGATGTATCGAACAGCCGGGAGAGGCCCAAACGCATTTCTTTACTACACTGCACTGTGTATGATTTGTTCAATCTAGGTGGACAAAATTTTGAGCCCAAAAATAATCTCCTATTTTATCTTCATTTCAGTTAAATTTTAAATATTTTAAATAAGTTATTTATAAATATTGGGGGCACGTGGTAGGGTAGTTGGTTGATACACTGTGCTACAAGCCGGAAGGTGACGGTTTCGAGTCCTGATGTGGTCACTGGATTTTTCAATTGACCTAATCCTTCTAACCGCACTATGGTACTGGGGTCGACTCAAGCTCCAACAGAAATGAGCACCAAGAATCTTCCTGGGGGTGAAGAGCGGCCGGCTCTAAAGCTGACAACCTCACCGCCCTCTATGAGCTGACTGTTTAGAAAATGTGGGAGCCTCGACGTCTCAGAACGCTTTGGGCCTCAACGACCTGTTACAGGGTTACCTTTTATAAAACCTCTGAACACAGAGAGCGAAGTGACGCAGAAATGCATGTAACTCGTTACGTAAAGCGCTCTTTATTATTTTCCGATTTTAACCAAACTTTTAATTTAGCAACAAACATTAATAATACTCAGAGATACTGGGGGTTCGGACTTTGTCCATCGTCTGGATTCTAAATAAGTTAGAAAAGGCACAACGTTTCGGAAACTGGATCTGTTTCCGTCCTCAGTTGAGGGAAGGCACCTACTCTGTTGGGTCCCTTGGAAATCACTGGACAACCGAAGTCACAAAACACTAAGGCTATAAACACCTGAGAGTTGTGAGATGTTGACGTTCCCACATCTTCTAGACAATCGGTTCATAGATGGCGGCATGGTTGTCAGCCCTATACACCGGCCTCCCTTTACCCCCAAGAATATTTCAAGAATGTTCCTAGTACTCATTTCTGTTAGAGGCTGAGTCGAGCCCAGGGCCATAGTGCGACTGGAAGGGTTAGGTCAATTGAATGAAATCCAATGACCTCATCGGGACTTGAACCCGCGACCTTCCGGCTGGTAGCATAGTGCGTCAACTCACTACGCTACCGCGTGCAGCGTGCTGCTATTGTCATATTTATCTGTCTGTAAGTGATGTATCAATATATTGTTGATCGTGTTTTGTATTTGAAAGACTGCTCTAAGTTGCATGTTTTTGAAAAGCTTAGTTCTTTGTCTTGCCTCTTTTCCGCAATATGTAAGAGTAGCCCCTTTTTGTGGTGTTTTGTTTTTATGGATGTCATAGTGGTTTCTCAAGTAGGTTTGTATTATATTCGTTTTCCTGTAGTATATTTTTATGGTGTTTTTTCGTTTGTTTTGATCTTTTGTTATGGGATATGTGTACAACCCATTTAGTAGACATGTAATACCTGACAGGTTATGTTCATATGGGTGGCATGAACTATAAATTATTAAAATATCGGTATGCCTAGTTTTCCTGTGTATTGAAAATTCTCAATTTTGTCTTTTGTGGTGTATTGTAAGATCTAATAGTTGATTTCCTCGTGTAGTTCTGTGACTGTCCAAACATGTTACAGTTCTCCGTGGACGCTATGGTCCTCATTAGCCATTTCGGAAGGGTGACTGGTTTATTGGGGAGACCGATTTATTAGCATGTTATGATTTTGGACAGAAAGCAACTGCCTTCTCGATAGTGAACTTTATGGATGGTTGTATGTTATTAAATTCATTGAGTGCTTGCTGCATGTTTGGTTTTGATCATATAATAAGTCACCTGCATATCTATAATACGCAATTATTAATTGTGTTTTAGAATTGGATATGTGTGTTTATGTTCCATGTGCTGTATAAATGTTTCTGCTAATATTGCCTATGTTGGGGCGCCCATGGCCAGATCCTCAGTTTGTTTGTCGGTCAAATTAGAAGTAGTCCTTTTCCAGCACTATTTTCAATATATATTTTAATATTGAGAATATATAGAGTGGGACATATGACAGAAAGCACCTCTCAAAAGTCGTACCCATAAACTTCAATTGACTTGAATATTACCATCTTCTGGGACACGACGCCGTGTGGATTATTGTCAACTGCGTTGGGAATACACGTCACCCTATCCCAGATTATAATAATCGTCATAATCGCCGTCGTAAGAACTTCAAATTCTTTTTTAAACTAAGAGTTCTGTCTTCTCGGGTATAACGCCCAGTAGCCCTGGACGTATAAGAAAGACGTCTTCAAATCACAGCTGTGAGAAACTCAATTCTTCTTACTTCTTCGATTGACGAGTTCTCGAAATATTTTGAGAAAATCTGACTCAGGTCTTTTCCGATTTCCATAGCAATGTTCAACCTCGCACACATCTCACGAAGTACTACACTGAAAACTTATGTGAACAAGGAAAAGGATATCCTCTCATACGATTCTCTGTTCAATTAATATTTCTATCTTCCGTTTTCGTATTAAAAGTTTCTGTTTATTGGAAGTAATTTTATATGTTGTTTTACTGTTTAAAAGTTTCTGTTCATTGCAAGTAATTTTACATTATGTTTTTCTATTCCTGTGCAAGTTTGGCGAGAAAAGAAAAACGCGTCTATCCTAGATTCTCATGTACTAATATGCATGTTTTACTAAAAGAAAGTAAAGCTATCCTTGTAACAGGTCATGGAGACCCATAGGGGTGTCAGACGTTGAGGGTCCCACATTTTCTCTAAAGAATTTGCTCAGAAACGGCGGTAAGTTTGTCAGCCTTACGCGCCGGCCACCCTTTACATCCAAGGAAGATTCCTGGTACTTATTTCTGTTTAAGTTGAGTCGATCCCAGGGCCCTAGTGCGGCTGAAAATCCACCTCATCGGGAATCGAACCGGCGACCTTCCGGCTTGTAGCATAGTGCCTCAACAAACTACGCTACTGCGTGCCCCCATGCACGTTTTACTCTGTATGGAAAAGAGTTATCCGAGAAATATCTGTTCCTAGGAAGGATTATTGAAATATAAATAAATTATATGACTTCTAGGCACATACCTATTGCTTAATACTCGTCGGCAGTCAAATAAGGTGGTAACACTGAGCTGGGCTTGTAAGCATAATATCAATGGCCGAAATAAAAATTGCATACAAATCTTTTTTTTTTTTAAAGAGGGCATTCTGAGAGTCCAGAATGTGGGACGGTAATATGAAAGTGGATCTTAGTGAAACAGATAATGAAGATGTATAACTGGAATGAAATGGCTCAAAACTGTCCCATAGCAGGAATGCATGAAACTAATTTCACGAAGAATGTATTTTGATAAGCCACCTGCCATTAAACTACTCAGGAAATTCCTGCCTTTTATGAAACCTAAAGCTTAGTCTCAGCATTCACTAGAGCCCGCCCTCGCTCTCTGTTCTGCGGCAGACGAAGTTGTCGACAATCAGCAGCGCGGTTTCTCTAAGATCCGTTGTGTATTATCCTCCCATCTACGCCTCTTTCTTCAAAGATAACCGTTTCTTTCAGGTTTACATGCCCTAACGTCGTACGGAATTCTGAGCTACTCCATGCTTTCTACATGCCCCGCCCATCTCATCCTACTTTATTCTGTCACATTAATAACGATGACTACGAATAAAAATGATGAAGATCGTCATTGTTCTATTTTGCGAAGGCGATACTTTTTGGTTTCCACAAAGCGAGGAATTTGGCAAACTGAATAATTATTCAACGCTTTTCTTTTCATGTTTGCTATGAATACAGGCATAAATTATATAAAAACAGAGTCAACATTTGTCCTGTTTCGTCGAAAGGGAAGTTATGAGAAATCATTAGCATAATGGAAACATCTATAGCATCCTATACCAGCCACATATAACAAATACCTTCGCAGCAACAAAACCAAAACAAAATACCATAAATTAAGTCACCAAAGTTGAACATAAATGGGATAGCTTTAATTAATTCGGTAAATAATTAATATGCTGACTACACAAACACACAAAGACAAATATTACTATTCATGGAAATAATTTTGGAACGTACAGCCACAGTGACTGACATATGCAATAGTAACGATATATCTCAAATTTAGTGTCACGAATACCACACAAGCACGCAGGACGAACAGGTAGAATTTATAAAACCAGATTTAACGAACATATTTATGATGTACGAACTAAAAAAATAAAATCAAAATTTGCGTCAGAAATTTTAGAGAGAAGATATTAATACTATCCCCTAAAAGATAATTTACGAATACTCCACAGAATGTAGAACGGAGCTTACATGAAAGCTAGAGAAATATATTACTTATTTACTTACTTACTTATGGAGCTGAGCCCTTCTTGAGAAGAAGCCAAATCTGCAGCTACTCAAGAATTTCCCAGCATTTTATGGAACCAGAAGGTTCATTACCGTGTTCACAAGAGTCCTCCACTGGTCCCTATCCTGAGCCAGATGAATCAAATCCATACCATACCATCATATTTCTCCAAGATCCATTTTAATATTGTCCACCCACCTACGCCTTGATCTTCCAAGTGGTCTCTTTCCTTCTGGCTTCCCCACCAATATCCTATATGCATTTCTCTTCTCCCTCATTCGTGCTACATGCCCTGCCATCCTCATTATGCAGTTTTCTCCAACTCCTCTCACTTCATCCCTTTTCGGTCCAAATATTCTCCCCAAAACCCTATTCTCAAACATCCTCAATCTATGTTCCTCCCTTAATGTCAGAGGCCATTTTCACACCCATACAGAACCACAGGCAAAATTAAAGTTTTGTGTATTCTAATTTTTATGTTTTTTGACAGAAGACGAGAAGACAGAAGGTTCTGAACTGAATGGTAGCAAGCATAGAGAGAAATATATTGCATTTATAAAATATGCCAATAAAGTCGACCACTTTATTGACCTATTTTCTGACACAAAATTTCCGATATACAATGTCATCAGCAGTGTGTCTGGCAACAACCAACCTTCCTAGAGGAAGAATTACCTCCCTACCATTCCCCCAGTCGGCGCTCACACACCGACATTCTTGTCATCAGGATGTCCATCTCCTCATGTAGATGCTTCAGACACAAAATACGATACCACCCACTTACATCATGTGAAATATAAGAAATCACTGTATGACTTCAATACCATTCTCCTTCCACGCCCAAACATCCCCCCCTAACATCTTTTATAAGACTCTCTACGCTATTCCTACAAGGATGCACTGCACCTCGCGATCTCTTCGGTGTGCAACTTCAAAAATCTTCACTTCATTATTCTTGCAAGTAAATCTTCGTCATTAGCCTGGAATTTCTTCAAATTAAAAACCGACAACTCTTTAACACTCCCCCTCCACCCGCTTATATTTTCGAAACAAACACTCAAGGTTCTGAACGTGAGCCGAAAGGAATAAGAAACAACACAAAACACAGTACCACAAAATTATGAGAAGGTACCTGGAGCTAGGAGTGTGTACCTGAAACAACAGCATCTTTTATATGGAACTGAAAGCCATATTGTCTAGAATAAGACAGACAGTGTTTTGCTGACATACAACAGATATCTGTATAAAGTAACCGACATTATTAACTTTTTTTATGCTTTTACTCATCTATCTATTGCATTAAAATGTGGACCTTTAGTATATGTGTTGCACCTTGTAATTACCACAAAATGGTCAAAACATGCAATGTAGAGGAAATCGTAGGGTTCTGATATATTTTTATCACTAATCTGAAACCCCCCAAGTGTTTAACTGTTGTTGTGTACCACAGATCTCAAGAGCTGGTTGTTATAAACATTAGAACTTACCCAAGGAGACATTTCATGTGTGTCTGCATTTCTATGATGATAGTTGAGTATCAAGATAGTTGAAACTACTGAAGAAGCGACCATGAACATAATACAGTTGAAATAAGTACCTGAAATTGGAAACGCAAATAAACATAAGTACAGCATTATAATAAAAACGTCTACGAAAATTTATTTTTATATTTTAAGGCCAAACTACATAATGTACAGGCTGAAAATGTATAGTATTGTTTTATCCACCAAATATAATTCAGTATTTTCATGCCTATTCACAGATAAATTACCATATTATTTTCACTTTACCCCGTGCAATTTACATAAGGAATAAAATATTTACATGAAAAGAGATTACAAAGACAGATATTGTCATATACTCATTTAGTAAAGTTATTTACTTTAAGGAGATTGGTATTTACTATGAACATTTAAGCCATGCATAGAGTATGAAATCTAGATGCCTTGTGAAATGATATGTATAGAAGAGTCACACCACACGTGCTGAAACTTCACTGCATCATCATTATCACCGTTCAGCACAAGTGACAGTGAGACTGGTGCTGCAGAATCTGGGAGGATTATAGACAGAGCCAAGCTCGTAATTTTGAAACGCGGTATCATTTTGCTTCTTACATTAAGTATATGAACTGAACAAATAGTGGAGATTAGATTTTGAAATGAAACCATTTATTAGATGAAGAGCAAACTTACCTATTGCTGTGATGTATAATTATGGAAAAAAAGCACATTACAATTTCTCTGGAATTTGGATGTGTGTTTCACACCATAGATAGCTGAATTTTTTTCTATAGATGGATCCATTATGGAAACGTTTTTAGCTAACTGTGAAAAAAAAACATGGAACGCCTTCCCAATTTCGTGGTGGATCGAGCATCGCACTATTAAATTCAGTTCTCACAAAATTGGAAATTTCTACCCTACATGAATTTGAAATTCGGTGCTGTAAAATAAAATTTGTCAGTCAAATTTAATTTTGATTTGTAACAGTCAAAAATAACCCACACACCATATAGATCCATGTCTATTAGACATAAATTATGTATTTAAGAAGAACTTCATTCTAAAATAGGGCTGTCCAACATCAAGCCTGCACATACTTGAAGGTGTTATAAATAATATATATTCCACTTTAAAATATTCAGAAAAATATCTACCCCCTGTAGATCGACGGTGCTTAAAATCACCCCTTGTACAGATATTGTACACGAACACCGAGCCATGTTGATTCCATAAATTTCCCATTCCATTTATTACTTGTCATACGATATCAGCTGAAAATTTACACAGAATATTTATTTGATAAACACATGTGTCATATTGCCTTTAAAGGCAAGGAAAGCGCTAACACGTATATGGGTAACGGGAGGATATTCTCGCAGGCCACATAATTCAACTGACGGGTCTCAAGTGGCCCGAGTGCTGTGGGCTGAACAGTATCCTCTTATAAGTTGTTAATGTATAACACAGATATTATTAAGGTATATAATTTTTACAGAAATGTCACTCAATGTTCAATATTTACGAAATGAATTTGAACATACCTGTCATGTATCTCAGTAAATGATTTGTATTTCCAATAACATTCAATATGAAAGTGGAGTTTTATTTTCGTTAACATATATGGCACAGATGTGCTTCCTGCCACAAATGACGTAATTTTTGGAGGAAATGTTGAATTTGGGAATTTGCTTCAATCGACACTAAAGGGTAGCTTACTTAGTACTGTTTGACCGTCGAATTTATCCAGTTTCTATCGATGTAATCAGTCATGGAAATATGTTTATTAAGAAAAAAGACTGAAGCAAATTTGTAAGTAACAAATATGCAGAAATTGTAGCAGATATCCTTCCGTTAGTCATATTAATTCTCTCGAAATATGTTCGATTGGAATATGATTAATTAGTTCCTCCCAGATTCCACTTCTAATCAAATGCAAATTATATGTAATATACACTTGAGAGAAGTTTGTACTTAGTAATAGCGAAAGTATAGAAAAGTTCATTTACAACATATATTTGTATATTAACTACGTGTGTTTATTTCACTGAGCAAATAGTCTACTAAGTTTATTCACTTCTTGATTTACCTTGGATGATTACTTGTGGCTCTTCACAAGGAGTTGCCCCTGGATGCATTTTAATCTAGCCATGCCACTTTAGATATAAAAATATCCAGTTTAGATATCAGGCTTAAATTGTCTACTTTAGTTATGTTTAAATAACATTCAGTTGTTACTTGGAGGCAGAGGGGGCCGCCATATGTGCTTGTTTTTCATGCGACTTCAATTACTGTCAGTTGTTATATCTGGGCGATTTAGTTTAGTATTTGGGGGAAGTTATTGGGAAAAGGGGCAAGGAATATGAAGGAAACACTTGTTGAAACATGTCAGCTGAAATCAGTGTAGCAGAAATACAGCACCTCCACAGTATCTGTAAAATAATGTTGTTTATTAAACATGATAATTATAATACTGGTTAATGATTGGTAGCAGTTGAGCAGTCAGGAAAACGGGTATTTTATGCTTTGTGGTTTATTCGTTTTCCAGCAGATGGCAGCAGTTTTAAGGGCAACGAGTGTCCCACAGGATCATTGGTTTGAGATTATTGCTTTAATGAATCAGATTATACATGTCATGTCAGTTTATCAACAGATATGACTATAGCACACAAAATGCAAAGTATAACACTCTTGTACAACATACGTACACCTTGGCCTCTAGGTCATGCAGAAGTAAACACAGCATACAGTCATACACTTTTGTGTATGTGGTATCTATACATTCTGCATAGCAATGGATAGGACCCTATGGTAAAGATGAACGCAACCCCTATCATTTTGAGATCACGAAATAAAACTGAATTACAAGAAATGTTTCATAGAAATTTTAAACGTGTTTTTTTCATTATAAAGATTATTCATTTCCAAAACCATTCCTCAGTAATTTGTCAATAGCATTACCATGAAAGCTATTTCCCTAATAACTGACCACTTAAACTTGCTATACTTAAACGTTCCGAAAAATACCCCTCAGGTGTGACATGGCGTATATTTCATACGTGGAACTGATCAAGACGGGTGCAAAGTATTAAAATACAGGAACAGCCAATTTCTATATTTTGTGAAGAGAGTAAATAAAAAGATGGCGAAATGGGAGGGCTTGTGTCCGGATTTTCACTGCATTCTTCATAAAATTACTCGCTCGATTTTGATGATGTTTATAATGGGGGGCGGGCTGAAAGTTATCAGAGGATTTGTTGGCATCACGCATAAGCCCGCATAAAGATGTGTCAAAGAAAGCACGAGAAGAACTTGAACGTGGGAGGACGACACAAGGACTCGTCCTGAAAGGAAAATTCGAGGCATGTGCAAGTGCACAAGCAGACGTGCTGCACGGAATCCCAGCAGATACGAATATAAAAAACTGGACACTGTAGAGAGGTCGACCCCCTCCAAAACGAAAAAGAAGCAGAGCAGAGAGGAGGAGCCGGTAAATTAGAAGCACCGGCCTCCCGAGCAAGAGTGAATGTGCGATGGGAGAAAGTGAAGGAGTGAATGTGATACAACTGGATCTTCTGGCAAGTTAACAGGAAACCGCTCGAGACGAGCTGGTCTTAAGAGGGGAGCGGAGGTAACTGACTAAGGATGGTGGCGGCAAGAGGAGTAGCCGGACAAGAAAGAAGAAGACGTTGCAAGCACAGCAACGGGAAGAAAAAGGAATGGGGATATACCGTTAGGCTATTCGGGACGAACAGCCTTAAGAAGGGAGCAGTGTGACGTATTGCGCTATGGAGGACTTCCTCTGCCCCGTCAGCGGTGACGTAACAACATCGGGCGCTGTCGCTACTACGGTATCAGGCCAGTCAACACTCCGCCCCATCCCCCGCGGTGACGCAGCGAGGGATGATGCTGTTGCTATGCAGCAGTAAACAACTCTCGACAGCGTTGTCCAGCAACATCTGTAAACACGGCGACTAGGCAACAAGGAAGCGAGGCGTTTTCCCATTGTCTGGCTGAGGGTTTATAAGAGAACCACACTGCCTAAGGAGTCAGTGATTACCCCGCGTGGAGGCGGGGTCGAATACCTCCACCGTGCACCTGCGAATCGTAGGAGGCGACGAAAAGAGAAGTCACAATTCTGAGACAGTAAAATATGGTCGCGAGTCCCAAGGGACTCGGACCCGAGTAAGACTGCGCTGGCAAGGATCAGCAGCATATACAAAAGACAGACCCGTCCTATCGTCAGAGAAGGCGCCCCACAGAAACAAGACGGTAACTGTCAAACGGTAACAATTAATATCTGGTCATGAGCCCCAAATGGGGCTCGACACTAAGACTTACTGACAGACTGACCGTCAGTCGCAATGTGACTTTGACTTTGACTTAAGGAGTCAGTTAAAATGTAGCAGCCGCCGAAGACAGTTGAAATATAGCAGCAGTCGCGGAAAGAAGACCCGAACACGTGGTTAGAAGATTTTATGTGATAACCTGTGATAGTGCGCGATAACTGAGAAGTTTGCACGTGAAGACTTATTGCGTGACTTCACGCTTGTGTGCTGTAGTGCAGTTATATTGGGAGTGTGTAATTAAGAGAGACTTGTATAGCTCCCGCATTATAAATACGTGAAGACTACAGAAGAGATTATTATGTAGAGTTGTAAAGTGTGTAAACCCGTAACAGTGTTATAAGTATTTGTAGTTATGATTTGTAGGTTGTTAAATAAACCAATTAATAATCTGAATGGCGTCTTCAGTAGCAAAACACCTTACAGTATTTTGATTATTGGTGGTCAAACAAAGACCCTCTTTAATGAAGATCACATTCAAATTTAATAGTTTTTTGACGTCAGAAAATGTATGCATAGTGAAAAAATCGTTGCTCGTTTGATGTATTTCCTTCAGTTATCTCTAAATGAACAAAGTACAAATTTGAATAGAATAAAGAATGTAGCAGCAGGCTCTTTAGTACAGGTAGCCATATAAACTCAGTAAGGTGGGAGCTTTTAATTATTATCGACAAATTGGTAATATATGAATTTGTTCGGAAGACAATTATGGATTGCTGAATAGACCTGTACCAGTCCTGATATAGTGATGTACGTGCGTGCAGCGTAACAGACTACTCTGGTTCGTTCGCCCTCTTTTGTCTATTTATCTAAAACAACAGCTGGGTGTATTGAAAAATATATTGGGCATCAAGTACGAGCATAAATTTCCTCTGATGGAAAGAGTTTTCGCTCCGATAAATTTTTAGCGAGTTACGGTCGATGCGCGCTTGGACAAACAAGTGGATCTGCATCTAAAGTGTTAGTTACTTTGACCAGTTTAATCAAAGCTGGGATGCGTTGACGAATTTTAATGAACAACGTAAGTATAAAATTTAATGAAGACCATTTCTACGGTTCTAGGGTTGTTTCATGCGTAGGCTTTCAGATGGACGGGCGGAGGAATTTTAATAGGCGTTCCGAAAGGGAATTTATTCTTCTAAAATTTGTACAATTGGTAGCCTAAAATATAGGCGTCATTTAGGACCTACAAATATGACTGAAAATCTCTAGGAGCATACTTGATAAAATATAAGGAAACATACTTTCTGATTTCATATCGTATATTGGCCCTGCAACAGTATATTTATGTCTGCAATGAGTGACCATCAAGGTCAATTAAGTTTCGATAATGGCAATGCTCGCATAGAGTCCGAACTGGAGTAAAACTTTACACTCTTTCTATTGCTCATATTTACCACAGGTCCAAAGATAACAAGCAAAGGTAGCACGTGAGGAACTTAACAACACTAGGAAGAATTGTAAACACAAAACAGGAGGGTATATGTTTAGTTTTTCATTCCAAGAGTAAAGGGGCTGACCTAGTAAAGGAATTGCTTCTGAAGTCTGCGGTAAAGCGTCAGCAATCATGAGAGAAAAGACAGAGAGAGAGAGTAGGATTGTGACCCCTGGAACGAAAAAAGGCTGGTGAAATACTGAAACATTTTTTGTTTGTTTTTGTTTCTTCTCCCCCTGTGTATGCTAAGATACAAGACTTCTGCTTGAATTGAAGTCTCATCACATTCCTTTGGGAAAGAATAATATGTTAGCCAGCAATATGTCTCGTTATATAATGTACGTGTCGGTGTGTGTGTGTGTGTGTATTTTGCATATACCCAAATACAAAAATTGAACGTAAAAATAAACATGGGCGTGAAATGTACTAGCTCCTTCAAACATCAATCTATGACAGAGCTGCATTCAGAAATCTTGTTACTTGTTAATTCCAACAATATCTAACATATATTTAAGCTTGTATCAGGTGTATGACAATTAAATTAGTATTTTCAATGACTCCTTCAGTAACAGGATACAACTGAATTTATAACCACGCCTTAAAGATTTCAATTACCCCATAAATAAAACAACGAAAATAAATTACTCATTCACCAGTTTTCCACTAGTCGTTTAGGTGAAAAATTAATAAATACTTAAAAAGCAATATTATGTAAAAAGCAGTACGATATATGCTTTAACGGAGGAAGTGGACGTTGGGCAACGACTTATGATCTTATATGTCAGTATTGCAGCAATAGGAAACGTAGTTACATTCAGTGTCCAATGGATATCTTTAATGGTCAAAAGTACATTACATACTTTTACAGCAGAATTTGCCTTAACTATTTTATATAATGGAGAATGGTGAAAGAATGATGACAGGATGAATAACATTAAAACGGGTGGAAAGGAATGCGGGAGAAAGGGGTGAGGGATGAAGACGCCAAAGAAATGGTTTTCCCAGAGACAATATTGCTGTACATGCTATAAAATATTATGACCGAATGGCGGAATATAAATTTGTGTAAGGAAGGAAGAGTATTTCCGTTGTACTTTCAATGTATAATAAATTAATTTATTAAAATATAAATAATAAATATATCTGAAATCCGAGCTTGGAAGAAAGCGGTTTATAATAATTTATTATTTGACTACTAGACTTCTTGTTGAAGGAGGTTCCATAATAAAGGCTAATTATGCAATATAAAGAGAGCAAATGTTGATACAAATTTAAGTTACGATATGCAATAAATAATTTTGTTCTGTTGAGATGCTGACACATTACATTAAGCTGACTTGTGCATGCAACAATTGAAGCCCAGGATTTAATTTTGACGTTAAAATTTAGGGTGTCACGTCAGAAGTCTCGAAACAAATAATCGGCAAAAGAAAACAAAATATTAACCTTGAGAGGCTTACTCATCACTCAGTTACGGAAAGCTTTTGAATCGAAATGTCTGTTTTGTCCAGTGATGACATATCAAGCTTTTAAGAGAACTCAGTTAAGAGAATGAACTTCTTTTGTTTTCGGATGCATTTCATTTACATATAGCAGAATGCAGAGAAGTTAATTCGTGATACGTAAATCACTGTCACTTTTCTCAAGCATACTTCACGGTAGAAGTATTTAAAGGAAGCAAGTTATCACTGAATGATGTCACCAGTTCTCCTGATGAGTTTCGTACACTGCCCAAGAGACTGAATGCAGCTGTGTCAAAATCGAACACATCCAACAGTGCAGCACAATAGGGCAAGCAATGTTTGGGAGTAATCCACACATTGATATGGTCCCAGGTGGCCAATACCTAACACGGGCATTGCGTCAGACACCTGCGGTAGCGTCTCGGCTACCAGGTTATGGAACACCGTTAGGGAAAGGAGAATGGTAACTCCTGGAACAGACAAAACATCTATTAGACCACCCTCCCTGCTCCACCACACCACGAAGGCTCCTCTCTCTAATGCCTAAACATCGAACACACATTCACTAACACAGGTGACTCGACTACGAGTGTTGAGAAATTAAAGAATGTTTGAACACAAATTCTTACTACAAAACAAGTAAATAAAACACGAGGTGCGAACTTGAATATGGGGAAAATATTCTCAAGCACATAAATAAAGTTGTATACTTGCAAAATGAATCATTCACGGATTCTGTGCTTTAGGATACATATAGGAACTACGTGGACACACACTTTCATGCTATGTACATAAAGACAAATTAGAATGCATAGGACACTGTAAGAAGTAGAAGATTTTCTCATTAATGTCTGTAATGACTCTGCTGCTATATATACTTCTCAGAATGGGTCCTGCTGATGCAAATGGCCGCCTGAGGATCGGTTTTAGCTTCAAAAGAGAAATAACCGAATTATACAAAAGAAAATCTGAATGCTGGGTCGTTAATGTGTAGATTCATATTTATCAACAACACACAGATATGGCCTTAGTTTCATATAAAATGTGATACAAAACTGCTATTCCAGAATGTTAATGTAAACGATCATCTGAAGCCGCCAGTCTGAACTTCGTGGCTGAAATAGCAAAACAGAGCATAAAATTCAATATATATATATATACACTGACAGAATTCAATTCAGAAATCAACAAGTGTACCCGAAGAAATATAACATTGAATTATAAGTACATTTGTATGTGTTACATAAAACGTGTAGTAATTTATTGTTATGTATTCACTTGAAGTCTAGAATTAGGGTTTCATTAACTTGAAGCAACAGTGGGAAAGCATTTGTGTTCACATGATGATTATGTAGCTTTAACTGCGACAGTGTACCGCGGGGTGAATATAACCCCTGAAACAATAACAACATATTCATCATAACTATAACCACTCTTCACAGTAATGTCTCAATGAATAGAATGCCTTTCTCTTTGCTTATTTGGGCCTCAGATATCTAGAATATCATTCAGTATTTATTGTCAGATATTTAGATAAGCTTGGAGATTATATGGACTGGGTTATATAAAATAACAACACATTTATCATGAAAGCATGGCGGGAAAAAAGGCGTAAGAAGCAGAACAGACAAACATGGAATGGTGAGTTATGCTTGGGCTACTGATGTGCTGACGACACAAAAAGCAAAGTTAAACATATGATAATAGAACGTTTACTCAACTCAGCAGCATATGCACCGTAACAAGTTAAAATTACCATGAATTCAACGAGCACAACATATTAAAAATGGAAGTAAACGAAATTTACAAAACATTTTCTTTTGAGGTCATGACGTAACGTACTGACAAAGTCCGCGTATTTTTTTCGGAAACCCCTGAATAACTTGTAAGATTTGACGTTCTCGCAAGTCTGTTTATGAAGATATCTATCTTTTGGGAATGATTATGTGTAGCCCCTTGAAAGTCGACCGATGTTTTGGAGGAATATGTCGCCTCCATCTTAAGTGCTGAAGAGTAAGCCAAAAAAGAAATTATCATAAAGCAGACAGCAAGCAGTGATTTCTCTCTACCTGCTCCATGCTCGTTTATTGCTGGCTTATTCTTTGACCCTGAACACGGAGGAGACATGTTCTCGGAAATGTCGGTTGATTTGCAACGAGCCATATGGAGTTATTTCCCAGAAGACAGGACTCTTTTGAATAACTGGTTAAGAAACGCAAGACGAGATTCAACCAATTTTAACTTCCACGAAACTTAATTTCTAGATGGTGTTCTTCCGTGTTATGACAACGTGAAGTCTGGCAGGTGGAACTGAGGATCATACTACCTCCATCTTTGGGGGCAAAATGAAGGAAGCAAGTTTCTCCGAAATTCCGGTAACCTACAGAACCGCATGATGTCACAACCCAAAAATCCACAATCTGGTCATTCTCCATCATGAAAACCCCAGATACTATAAGTTTCTGTCTGAATGTTTATTTTAAAAGATGTTCAGTTCCCTACATTCGAAATGAAAATAATTAAAATTCACACGTTCTTTGTAAATTGAAATGAAATTGAATTTGACCCTGCTCCTCTGTATCTGGCGTCCTTCATGTTTTTATTGCTACACTTTAAGTTTGTTCATAATACTCGTACTTTGAAATTCAACCCGGCTTACTTAGGATAGTGAGGTCTCTTCTCGGGAAAGATTTGTCGCTGCGAACTAAATATTTTCGAATCGGGTTTCTTTTTATTCATAAGTAAGAAGTTCAGCATATGTTTTAAATTTCAACTGATATAATTTTGTAGACTTATTTCCGAATAAGTTATTTGCCCACGAAAATTTAGTAAAATTAAATTTGCTTGAAGTGATTAGTGATCCAAAAACATTTATGGCGAATGCATGTACGTGCAGGAATGGCCACAATTAGCTACTTACTTCCATAGTATTTTTTACAAGAACAATTCATAGTAGAACGCATTAGCTAGCTCTAGCACGCAATAATATCTCCAAGTCGAGAAACACATCATATGGAATAGACGTAAGCCCATTTAATACGACAAACACAATTTTTGGTTAAGAAAATATAAATTAAAATTAAAGGAACCTTCGAATCACTTGGGTCACGCTTGTGATTTGTACCCATTTCGTCTGCGTAAATGATCACGTGACACAAAACCAAGGCGACATTAAGAAATGCAGGTCTGGGGTTAAATTTTAAGACACTGAACATTTAAACTATTAAACTAAACAACTTCACACAGTTTCTACGTAACACAGAAAACACCAAGAATGCAACACGCATGGACATTTCTTTATTCATGGCAACCTAAGTTAAAGTGTATTTATAGCTTGTCGTTTCACAGAGGTGTGACAGTTCTATCTTATGAGACAAGAGAGACAAACAGTGATTTTCAGATTCTTGTATCTGAACATATGGCTCTACACAAAGTATCTAGTCAGCCGTGTGGGTAGTATCTAGAACATTCAACGAGTTTCGATGTCTGTAAAAGAAAGTGATGATCCTGTTCACACGTTTGTCACAATCAAAGGCAGGGATTGGTTCATGTGGAAATGAGTTTTCATTAATTTCTCTTATGCCTGCGTCTCAGTATCAGCTAACTAATGTTAATGAACGCCGTCCCTCTGCTGTCCAAGTAGCAAATTAAGATATTCATGAGGGACAATTTTCGTTACCTATTAGGGGCCTTTCAGATGTTGGTGGCATAGTTTCTGCTACCATGTTTAGGAAAAACGTTAATGAAAGAAGAACGGTGACATCTGTGGGGGAAAACAAAAGTGCTGACAGTGAAACCAATCAACTTCATGACGGAGGCACTATGACGTAAGTGAACACATACTACGGGTCAGAAAAGAGTCCTCACTGAACCAGCGTCGTGCCAGCCCTTCGTTCATGCAACATCAAGAGGCATTGCGCAAGGAAAACGTCATGTAACACAGAGAGGAAATTGACTTGTTGATCGGCGAATGCAGAATGACGTATTTCCTGAGCAGTGTCGTCCGATGTGACATGGAAAGGACAGTTTCGCAGTTGATTCAACAGATGGCACTAGTACTGAGCTGGTGACGTGAAATACTCTTCTGCCTCTACTGTTCGAATTGAAGATACTTCACTGAGTGCCTGCTTTCATGCTTGGAGTAGTGCACTTACGATAATCTTTGTTACGTTTAGCTTCTACTAGCTGTAAGAAGAAATAAGCAATGCTATTAGACATCTGAAACCACAAGTAAGGCCATTTGGTGTAAGCAACGTGACAAGGGATAAGAATGCTGTTCTACAGTAGGAAGAGCTCAGGGACATCGGAGATATAACTCAAAATACATGGAGGAAATAAAATATCGAGGAAAATAATTTCCATGGATATAAATACAAATTGTTAATGGGCTAGCATAATTTGGAACCAGTTAGTAAACATAAAGATCTGATTAAGTAGATTGTATAATGATCTACTTTATACCGAGATTTCTGGAATAGAGAGTTACTCGTCAGAGTTGTGTTATAGTTTTATTGTTTTGTACCCCATTAATTACACATTAAGATTATTAACTGTAATTGGACATTATTATACAAATGTGGCACAACTGCGGTGACTGAAATATAACAACATACATTTATTTACTACTTGTCAGGAGTCTGACAAATTCATTTTTAATTAGACACAGAAAACAGCCGTCTTGTTTAGTAGAATTTATTTTAAAAGTGAATAAAACATGAAATATAATTTTCAATTTCTCTCGTTAAGTATACAAGAATTTACCATCTTAAAAGAAGGAATGTTGTTTTGTTACTTAAATGATTTATTAGAAATTCTGTGTATTAATGAATTCAACAAGAGAAATGGGTTACAGATACTGAATTTATTATTAAGTTAATGGGTAGGATTTTGGATTTAGGATGAAAGCAACATCTCACAAATGGTGCTGTGGAGTGGTGTGTTTAGGCTAACGCGAGTGAACAGTGGTTTAGTGCATCTGAGATAATCCAACCTGCACCATAAAACATTATTTTATTTAGTACTGCGTACCAACTTCACCTACGTAAATAAACAAATAAATATTGGTTATTAGGTTATATTTTGCGATGGAAGAAGATGCATTTGCAAGACAAGAAACCTCCTTCCTGAAAATCATTTGTTTCAGAAATAAGTACTGTAACTGCTAAGGCGATCAGGAAATGCGACATACACAGATTGTAAAATAAGAATGTACATTAATAGATGCAGTGAAGACAGCTTGCAAGAAGATTAGTGGTGGTAGTAGAATAGCTGTAGTAGTAGTAGTAATAGTAGTAGTAGTAGTAGTAGTAATGGTGACGGAAGAGTATTGGAAGTAGTGTGTAGAACCAGCAGACATCTAACGTGGCTGAGCACTAGGTATGAAGAAGGTGTGTGGAGTGGAATGGATTTCAATACCAAGTTTTAAAATCTTAGACCTTCTATGAATGTCTTCAGTACTCCTTCCTTTTTATAATCCAAAAAGGTATCCATGATTGAAATTAGTTTCTGCATTAAATGTATCCTTTCATTTCTGATTTGTTAAACTGACTGTACTCCAAACACATGTTGTGAGAGAGATGAAGGAGTGAAAGAAGATGCCCATCGTCGGGGTGAGCCACTCGGAAACAAACCCCCTCTGTCTCCCAAGCACAAACAAGCCGGCTGTGTGCCTTGTCACACAGGTTTACCTAATAAGGGGACAGCATCGGATGTGGCGGGCATCGTCTCCGCGACCATGTTTAGGAATACAGTCAGAGAGAGAAGGATTGTAACACCTGGAAGGAGAAACATCAAATTAAAAGGACACGCACATAGAGTAAAATGTCTGTGTGTGAGTGGTGTGAGTGGCGTGGTGGGGAGGCGACTCTTCGACATCAAGATTCTGTGTTATTAAATAATGAAATTTTATACATCCGGTTTCTATATTGTATTTCGTTACATTTACTATACTCCATAGAGAACAGTTTATTGGATTTTAAAGTTTCGCTATTTTTCATTCATACACGTTAAAAGCCCTAAGCAAGATGCAGGTATGATTTTGTGTGTACGAAACAAATTTCGAAATGTCGCATCACCACTCTTAAGTTATTCTGGAATTATCAATCAGAGTTGAGACTTAGGTAAGGAACGTTAATAAAATCGTTGATAGAGAATCATTTAATGATTTTTCATTAAGCGACATTAAATTTATCAGTAGAGATAAACGACTCAACTTGGATGCAGACTGCGTGATGGAGCTGCCGAGGCCGGAAGAAAAAAAATTGCTTATGAAAAAGAAGGAAACGGTTAAACCGAGTTTATCGGTGCTGATTGAAGAATGTGTTCGGGAGTTCGCTGGCTTCACCGCAGTTATATTTCACGGTAAGATCCTCAAGTAACACAGTGAAAACACACTTTTTATCTGAAACCCCTGTAAGTTGTTAAGTTGGCACACAGATTTAGTTATTGTGTGAGCAGTAACAACTAAAATGATTTATACAATTAATCCATAAGAAACTGTTGTCTCCATTTTATAGAAGCGCTGGATTAATTCTTCTGGCATGGCATGGTCTGTTAGTACATGTATATTGGCCTAGTGTAGCGGAACATTTTACGTTTAGCAGTAGCTAGCCGTGACAAGCTTGGAGAACCTGTCATGTGATCAAAATCGTTAAATATATTATTAGCGTTAATAACTCCCTAAGAAAGCGTAAGTTCTGATGTCTGGCTGACACCGGAATTTCAATCAAAATGACTTTAATTATATTTGGTTAAGCATTTAAATCTTACATAAATATAAACGACATTTAAATCATTATAATATTATCACCAATTAAAATTAAATTTAGAGTTTAATTGCGTTGTCACTTACATAATTATTTATTAGAAATAAAAAAAGCAAACGAATCACATTACCTTTGGAACTTGTGATCCTAAACCGGGCAGAAATAAACAGAGAGACGGGGAAAAGGAAATGAGATTAACAAATGGAACAAATTCTGATTTCATTCACGTCAGCTGGAAAAGAAGGACAAGTTTATTTTGTGAAACACTCACACGATATTTTCATAAAATATGCACTCGGAAATGTAAATCATTACAACCATAAACAAGATGTCAGCAATAAGCCACCGTCTGCAGCGCTGTGTCGACAAGAGGACGAGTTGACTTCGATAATATACCACAAGAATAACAACCATCAAGGGCAGGATCACATGCAGAACAAGCCAAAGGACAGGGACAAAGGTTTAATTAACCAAAACAAAAAGCAAGGAAATATACGAAACAAATTAATAAGAACTTAAACATAAAGTGCCGTCCTAAGTCCAGGCAATACAATTAAACAAAACATAATCGCACTATTAAAATAACATATTCCGAGGAACTTCCAATGTGTCAGCAGCTGAATATGGCGGCGCTGAATCACCGCAACGTGTAGCCAGTTACAGAGTTACAAAGCAATGCGTGACACAAGGAAGTTCCTTACAGAACTTTACTGTACCTAATGTTAGTTTCTCTCCACACTCGTGTGGTAGAGTGAACCCAAGGAGTGTCATAGACGAGATCATTACGCAAGGAACGATCAAATTCACCGTGTAAAACAGAGTCCGTCGCCGAATATGCACGATGAAAGTAATGTCTACGTAGGGCTCTGGACAGCAAGCATATTCTTTAACGTTCTTTTTCCCAGGCATGCCTGAAATGTATCACAAAAAGGGGAAAGGGGGGCATAGAATGTAAAAAACTTTAAAAAATCATAGGTAAGAGAAAAATAAGCCAACCTTTAAACAAAAAAGAGTGGCTGAAGAAGGATAAATACTTAAGAGAATACCTGAACGAGAAATATTACCTAAAGATAGCTTTTCGCCTGAGTCCGGCGGCAGTGTAAACCCCAGAACAGCCATGGAGGCGATGAGAACACATGGAACTATAAGGTTGAAAAAGTAGTACAGAGTCCGGCGCCGTATGATAATGATAAAAGTTATGTCTATATAGGGTTCGGGGCAGCAGTTGTAATAAATTTCATTCCTTTTCCCGGGAACACCTGGAATGAAGAAATAAAGAGAGAGAGAGAGGACAGGAGCAAAGACGGAAGCTAATCAAGGAAGAAAAGAACAATTCAAAGAAACTCAAAACAAAATGCTTTAACGTATAACTTCATATGTTAGTCATTCCAATTCCAATCAGGTGATTTAAGAGGTTCATATTTATTCAGATTTTTATTTATTTGCGTTCTTTAATTAAGGAGAAAATGTAGTGTCAAAGAACAGAGGCAAGTGGTTTTATTTTTTGCCCCAGTCTTGGTTCTTATTTATATCAGTGGTTTTAGGAAAGCCATTTTGAGAGTTCAAGTTCATTTTGTCATAGCCATCGTTTAAAACTAGAGAAAGAATAGAAAAGGAACGACGTGGATATTGGTGTGGGTAAAGTCCGGACCATATACCACGAAGGCTTGGATGGGACCTCCAATTTACCTAACGGGATGCACGCCACTGCCTTGTCGTCGCCATATTGATTTTGGTCTGCCTTCCACGGACTCTCGCTACTAAGTCACCGCACTGGTGCTGCCTCCACAGGGCTTTCCTCAAACCAAGAGATGCCCGTCCATTCATACGTTTGTTCATTCCCACAGCCAGACAGCCGAACACTTGAATTTGGTAACAAAGGTACATTTACTTACTTGTATATAACTGCACTGCCCTTAGTTAGGTTCGAAAGAGCCGTTCCTCACCATTTGATTAAGAATCAGAGTGAGCAAAGATATGTAGTCATATATTAAAAACACTATTGTTTGTAATTATACTTTTTAATATTAATTATATACTGTATCCTTCCTATAAGTATTGAAAATATAAGAGTGTTTATTTCATCTAACAAAATATAGAATGAATATAAAAATCCACTTTTAGTAAACTATACTTTGTGATTCAGTACAGTCGAAATTTTGTTATAAATATTTCAAAGCCAATGCTTTAATTTGCATCTTCCGCTTGTAAAAAGGGTGTTAACCTCTTTTTCCCAATGCACAATTTCTCCCCCACTGCCGAAAAACAGTGAAGGAACCATAGTGCTCTGTGCAACATTTCAGAACTTTAAGTTCATACCGAATTTATATTAAAGTATCAGATAGACTGAAGGAAATTTAAATTAAATATCCCTGAAACAACATGTCAAAACACGCAGAATTTATAATTCATTCTATATCTTCAGATGACAGTAAAAGTCAGCCACTGTAGTTGAGTAATATTTGCATTTTGAGCTAAGAATCTGAGGTTCAGCATTACAAATTATTATTATTTTCGACTGTAAAATATCTTACATAGGGCCTATTGTGACCCGAGCCTAAAATATGAAGAGAATTGAACGTACAGTATGATACATGCGCAGGTCTGCTGTCCTTCGGGCCGTTCATTAACTAATGAATAGAATCTATATTAATTATGAACACCTCAAAACTTCCAAAATGGCGATAATTTTGAAAATCGGTTTTCTTAATTAAAATTACTTGTAATCTTCCTTTGTCAACGTGATCAGTGTTATTTACACTTACACTATAGGAGCTATGAACTTGCCCCATTACGGTTGAAGTAATACAGCCTACCTGACCTAATCTTATTGGGTTCCACAAAAGGTTAAACAGTGCAGCATGCTACAAGTTTACTCTGAAAATAGTTAAACAAAAATTCATGTCCTTTTAATAGGAAAATTATTTCATTTTGAAGGACACACAAGCTGCCAAACGTCACGAAACCAGTAACACATTCATATCTGAAGATAATGCCATATACTGTCAAACAATTAAGAAATTTCCATTAAAGGGGCATCCGTTGTAGCTGAAAAGAAGAGTACATACGTTAATGTCGTTAGTTTCTCAGAAATATAACATGTTTTATTTCTCCCGTTATTGTGGCTAAAACGGAGCAGTCGTCCACTGTGATCTCATAGCGGGTGAACTACACTCGAACATTGATGACACTCCGTGTTTTTTAGTCCGCAAGCGAACTGTACCGACCGAGCGACCGCCGCTTGTCGGCGAAGTTAGTGCCAACTTTAGTGGATAGAGGGTGTAACATGGTGAGTGCAACGAAGCCCGACGGCTTTCTATACCGGAGCTTGAAATAGCTCCTCAATTATCCTCGCAAGGCTGAGTGGACTCGGTTCTATATACACTACTCAGAAAATCTGATAGCGCCGGGAATCGAACTCTGGACTTCTAGATCTGTAGCCAGACACTCTGACCACTAAGATCACAGAGGCGGTCACAATGATTGCACACAGAAAGTATTTCCTACTTCGAAGAAATCTAAGGTACTTCTTGCTCCTTTAATGCATTTATAGTGTTAAACATGTGGTCTAAAGCTTCATAGTACATCCTGAGCTATATATAACAGAAATAATAATTTGAAGAGATTCTTCAAAGCTGGATCACTACATCTTATCACTGCTAACAAGTCCTCAAGAAAGAAACGAGGTAATTATGTAAATGCGCCCATTCATGCATCACTGGTGATGGCAGATGATCACTGCAAATAGGAATTTTGTTCATTCCAGGAAGGAGAACGTAAGAAATTGTTAATTTTCAAGTCTAATTCAATTTCACTTTCCATTATCTTCCTAACCAAATCACCAGGACAATGGCGATAATGAACGTAAAACCAGTATATATTTTCATAGTATCCTGGTGACAAGAAAATGTTGTTTATTAGGCAGATATCTCAAATGAAGTGACTGAACGTATACTGTAATTCTAGCATATTGCAGGATATGAAAGTGAAAAGAGTAAAGATTCAACAAAAGTGTAGGATGCGATGTCACACAGGAAGATTTACTTCAGAAACTATGCATTCTGAAGGCGTATAAGCCTAACTAGCCGCGCGGAGCTTTAATATAGACAAAGACATTCAGTTTGAGGACGGTGATGACAACGTCACAACGGGAAAATAGAGTCTATATATTTCACTCAAGCGCGTGTAAGAATTGGTGATGAATGAACTAATTCCGTTCCTGAATGCGGTCGCGTAAAACTCCGGCGCACCGGCTAATAAGCAACAATATGAGATGATCGTGAAGACGAACGCAAGGGGTCAATATTTATGCAGAAATTCTAGAATAATACCAGACAGCATGATTTTTTGCGTCCCCTGTCACCATAGGGAACCCGAAGTACATGAAAAAACATGTCATGTAATTGAATCGCCTTGCATGAATAACAAACTAAGCCAAGACATGAACCTTGGCAATTTTGGCGTTTTTGAAATTTATGAAACTGGCTCACGTAAGTTCAAGGATATTGATAACTCAAATATAGACAATGATCACGAAGAACAGAAGTGGTTCCTCAAATTCAGTGCAGATTTCTCTGCATGGACAGGTTAATATATCACATTCATCGGAGATACAGCACACAATCTGTCCGTGTAACAGTGCCCCACCAGTCCATGGTACTTTCCTTCAAAATAATGATTTTCTACGCTATCTTTACGAACGTTTTGGTGTAGTTCACACGAACTAGAAAAAACCTCAGAAGAAAAAGAAGCTCTTCACGAAAATCGGTGTTCGCAAATAAACAGCTCCTACGCCCGAAACTGTGACGATTTAAGAACATTTTCAGTCTACACAAAATACAGAAACCGACTGCTGGAAAGCCAGGCTTTCTCACATAATACATTCTGTTATATAATTTAAAGACTGGCGCAACATGGTAATCACTTGATTCACAAAATATTTTTGTAGTGAAATATCAGCTGTGGATATCGTTTCATTATAGAATTGCATGTGGTGTCCTTGCAAAGACAGCGAGACAAGATTTGAGGATAAAAATGCAGGCTTAAATTCTTTCTAAATGTAATAATGGAAACTGATTCTGTCGTAGCCCACGGTGTCATTTAATGTTAAATAAAATGTGTATTGTGAAAGACTATACATTTCTTTCTTGTTAGGTCCCCTGTCGTGGAAGTATCCTAAGCCTTGTTTGCTGGGAGATCAATAATCTTGAGCCCTAAGGGATCACAGAGAGCAACGGAAAATCAGCCATCCTCCCAGTAAAAATTAAAATAAATTATCACGATTTTGAGGGGTCTCGGATTGTGTGTGATTCCTGAGATCAGCTTGAATTACAACTTTATATTTATGCTACAGGACTTAAATCTTTATCTCTTATTTTTTTTTAATTATTTGGTCAATTAAATAACTGCTTGGCTTTCTCGTTGAAACTGAAGTTTGAGAGAGTACGTGTCCTCAAAACATCGGTAAATGGCTACCAAACTACACTGCTTATCTTCCCAAACGATAGCATTCAGTATATTCACCGTGGTAAGAACCTCAAATCTCAAACGAATCCAGTTAAACTTCCGATACAATAACTCAGCATTTTCCGTCGATGCGGTTTTCACTAAAGAGACTGAAGCGTTTGCGTGGAGATATTAAAAATAAGAATAGTGTTTTGAAATATCTTACAAAGAGGATTGTCTTGGATATAAAACATATGAATTAAAAAAATCACAAAACATTCATCTCCTGTTCATATTCCTAGGCTCGGTCATCACATTAATTTAATTTTGTGACTTTTTGGCAATATATATGTATATGTAGATTTAGATGTCTGTTTCTGCAAGTGCCATGCAATAACATTGATTAGGTTTATGCCAGTCGTACCATGAACACTGCTGCTGGAGCCCTACCTACCTAAGAGATCCCATTCACCATTTGTAATGAAGCTGCTGATGTCTCCACCGCTGTCATCCTGCAACTGCAGATCCAACTGGAACGTAACACATCACAAATAAGTCACAATGAAAGATATTGTACCATCTAACGCTGATGAAGGATCTTTCACTTATCAGAACTATCTTTTGCTTTCAGCATGTAATTATATATACTTAGCAAAATAATAGTCTTGAGGTCATTAAATTAGCTTTCAACTTTCCAACAGTGCAATGAAAATAAGTGATGAATACTGACAAATCTGTCTATAAATAATCCTGATGTAATAGACTCAGACATCTTGGAATTCTCATTTGTATCGCAAAATAAAAGATATTACATCAGGTTAGTTCTATGGTTAGACAAGGGATAGCATTTCTGCATACAAATCCAATACGAGATAGATAAAAGTGATAAGTATTAAATGTAAAAAATAGTTAAAGGTTTCGGAGAGCGTTGAAAATTTGGGACGATAAAAATATTTGAACAGAAATAATAGCAATTAAAATTGGTTATTTTTACAAGAATGATAATGGAATACGTCAAGAAGAAAAATAATTTTTGTTTATTCTTGAAAACTTTTTCATAAACTGTCATAAATTTGAATTTAAGACAAGACAGACACATAACTCTAAAATTTAAATTTTACATATATTTACTCTTGTAATCCTTTCGTCGTAAATTATACATTTGATGATAAAACTAATGCCATAAGGACTGTTGGTTAACATTCTCCTAAAAATATCGTAGCAGGCGAAAAAATGTTAAAAGTGGTGTTCCTTTTTGCGCTTACTGACGTCGTTCCTGGTTTAGAAATGCAAAATACTTTTTATCTTGAAAACATATTTTATCTCGACGTTAGTTGAACGGGACAATGATTCATCGTTGGTTCAAGGATTGATGTTGCTGATGATGATGAGGATGATAAACAGTAAAAATAACAAAATGACTGAACAAAAATTTGAATTTCACAGCCATGTGGTATATCGGACAGCCCGTAAAAAGACAGCCATCTTCGGAACAGCATACACTGCACACTGAATTTTGAATCCTTAGGGATATGGAATATCTACGCCCGGATATAAACCACAAGGACGATAACTGAAAAAGAATATTACAAATGGTAGTAGTAGTAGTAATAGTAGTAGTAGTAGCAGCAGCAGCAACAGTAGTAGTAGTACTAATTAAAACGTGAAATTATCCCCACGCTTATAACCCACACCATAGGGACATAAAAGGAAGTGGATGTAGCTCTAACCTCGGCACTAGAAAGAAGTCACTGATCAATTCCACCCTCCGGCCAAGTTAATGTCGGGAAAATTTGTCCATATAAAGTTGGACAGAATACTAGGTGGACACCTTGAGCATGTCTACAAGTTTCCAAAATTCCCTGCTCCGGCTGGGACTGAGACCTTACCACTTGAGCTTAAGCACCACGTGAAGAAGACCCACTGGGGGGATGAATATCTAGTTATATTTAACCTCGGCACTCGCTGGAAGTGAGGGGTCAGTTTCACATTCCGGCCGCTTTAATTTTGGGGAAAGCAGTCCCCAGTTCCTATAGGATAAGAGGCTGTGGCGACCCTAAGTACTATCTGAATGTGGTAGCCAAAACGATCCCCTGCTCTTTCCGCCACTTCCAGCCGTTTTTTTAAGCGTTTAGTAAGTCACAGTACTAAGCTGAGCTAGCCTGACTCATGCCACTAGCATCACTTTACTACTACCACTACTAAAAATAACTGTAAACAATAAGATAATTTCTCTTTATATAAATTGAAAACGTTAGATCTTGCGAGATGTTTGGAGGGCAGGCCCGAAATTGAGATATTCCTTTACCCTCTCCGCTATACCCATCTAGTCCATGCAAGCAGAACATATCTCTCTGTGAGGGCTGCATATACAAATGTACCTGAAAGCCATCATAGGTCCAGCTACCGAACTTCATCTCACAGCGCTGATCATCAAAGGGGAACCACGTAATGTCTATCTTGCATGTGCTCTTGAAGATGCCCGGTGGAACGTACAAGCAGCTACCGTTATTTCTGACCACAACGTTTGTCGGATACGTCCCGTCGAAACCTTCATCGGCACTTGTGGTGGGGAAAAGTTGGAAAGAAATATCGTTACTTGTGGAAGCAGAGATCTCGTGCACATGAAGTAAACCGTCAAATTATTTTAACTGTGTATAATATATTATAGATTTATAATAAAACTAAATGTATATATATCATTAGTTTGCAAATTAAAAAGTATTTTGTTTACAATACTACTCGTATTTTTAAAAGTTATTAAGATTTTGAGAGTCGTTAATTTGTCCGAGTTATAGGGAAGAATTTTGGAAACGAGAGCAAAGAGACCTTTCAGAGTTTGTTTAAATTCGGTTGTTTAGCAGCAGCAGTGGTCATCGTTAAGTTTGTGTGGTTTTGTGGGACTATCACTAGTGATGTCGACTTAGGAAGAGATACACTGCTCTTGGCAATGTGTCTCCCACCAAGCCGAAGGAAATAGTACACAGTGGCCCAACAACAACGGCATCTGGCGGTCGTACTTGGCACCGGGCAGAATATCTGTCGTAACAGTTCAGAGCGAACAGCTTCATTTAGATTCCCCTTTTGATTGATTTCTGTTTAATTAAGATTATTGTACTAAGTTGTATGTTTAGTTATTGCGCATAAGCAGCTCAGTAGTTCCTAGGAATTTTTTTATTGATGACAAAAGTTTGATATTTATTCCTTATTTTTGAGGTTTAAAATTTTAGCGAAAAAAAAAAGAAAAAGAAAGTGAGTATGATGGATTTAGCTTAAAACAGAGATAAGCCACAATAACATGTTCCTTTCCAGAAAGATGTTTGAATAATTTTAAAGACAAATTACGATACACAGAGCTTCATTATGACATACATCAATATTTTCATAACACTTTTACAAAATTTTTTGTTTTCAGGATAAAAATGCATTATCCTCCTTTAAATTCTGTCCAAAATGACGCATCACATAATACCGAACCCATCAAAAACTATAACAAAATAACAACGAAATAAAATAATTAATAAATAATATTTCTGATAATGAGTTCATTAATATCGCACGTACGTATAACATATGAAAGTTAAGATGAATGGATTATATGTGTATGAATCATCTAGGTTAAAGTTGTAGTCAGCATAATTCATCAGGACACAATTTTAAGACGTTTTATAATAGAAAGATTGCATTTCCCAGGAATCCCTTCATCACATCGTCACAGCGGGCCTTCGCTGCAACCACCGTACCACAGTCCGCGGACCTCACAAGTCTTCTCATACGCTTGCCAACCCTGCGAAATATTTACACAGGTGATCTTAAAAAAGACATGTTAAATATTTATGTTACAAAGAATGGTATTAGGTTTTAAATCGCTTAAATATTACCTTTATATAACTAATGTGTCCTGAAATCAATTTTCTCAAATTTATTACGAATATAATATAACAGGAACATCAGTGATTATGAATGAATTCATATGCTCCATTCATTAGTGTCATAGGAATGTTAATTTGTAATGTCTGTAGCTTCTTGTGGCAAAGACTAATAAAACAGGATTTCTTAAGACCAGATATCTAAAGAGATTATTAATGTGATTATATAAAAAAAATATCAAAGTAACTGGTATGTCTATTGTTAATTATTGTTATAATTATTGATTTTTAATATGTAGTTAAGTTTACATTATAGTACTTATGGTAGCGACATAAAACTCTCATGAGATGGAAATCTCTGAAATGTTGACAGTGGATGTATATTTCAGGCGTGGGGAATACACAGCGTTGCATAACGAGACTCCACATGGAGGCCAACGAGCGGAGGGGGGGGCGACGGGGAGGTAACTCCAGATGTCCATTGTTGCCGGCCTGTGTTCTATATTCAAGTCTTAAACATTTTCCAATTAATAGAAATAAAAATAAAACAGCAGCATAATTAACAAAACCAGCCTTTATTTCAGTATCAGGAAACAATTCCTTTGAATATGAATTCATTTAATTTTGAGTAATTACTAACAGAAGTAAGACTTTTGTAATATTTGTGGAAATGTTCAATTTTATTTTATCCAGAATTCAAGCGATTTAAAATAAAAAATAAATAAATTTTGTAAATATCACCACAAACTTTTTCCATTTACAAATTATAAGAGCATTACATGACTCTCACTTCTCTTGGGATTAACAAGTATGAATATGTTATAATGGAATGTAAGTTTTGGGAATTTCTGCAATCGCATACAATAATAGTTCATTCAGCAGAAACAATAAAAATATTCAAAGGAGAAAGACAGAAGCTTGCTCATATTCCAGTTCATCTGCAATATGAATTAATAGCTCGTATTTTGTATTTATTTTCTGGGATTCCAACGGAGAGGTTCCTGTAACTAAAGGCTTATCTTTCATGTATTTATTATGGCAGCATAATTTAGTGTCAGAAATACGCCTGGAAATTTTTCCATCTATTCTTAAATTTTCAGACTAAGTGAATGTTTTTCCATAGATAGAAATCATTCCTCCGTCTTATACACCGTCTTACCGTATATTTTAGATAATATAGTAATTTCTCTAGAAACACTAAAAATGTAGAAAATTAATTATCCATATTAAACACTTAAGAAAGGACGGAGACGGAAGTTTATTAACTTCAAATTTGTGTGTGTAACAGAAAACGGAAAAGTTTCATCTGTTAATTTAAGCAGCAATCATCCACTTGAAAGACATCATATTTCAATTTGTAGCAATACAGTATTTGAAGCTAATAAGTGTATAATTATAGACTCTCAAATCTATAGTGGCAGACCATAAAAACACATACGTAATATTAATTTTATTCTTAATTATTCAAATTAACATATATAATAACATATATTTAATTCAGTAAAATTCAATTCAATTCTTGATTATTTACGTGTGATCTTAACAGCTTAGAGGCCAATTACAAAGTATGCACGAGTACGTAGTAGTAGTACGTAGTACAAAAATAACTGAAAACAAAATACAAAATAAGGCAGTCTATATAATAATAATAAATTAATAATAATTCCATGAAAATTAAAGTTATGATTAATAGGTGAGGAAAGTAAAATAAGTACACTCCCAATGGTTATGCCATTATGTGGCGAGGGAGGACTATACACGTACATATATAACAATATATATATAACAGTATATAACAATTAATAATGAAATAAAACAATTAATTCTTATTTATTTGTGTCGCAACTCAACAACAAAATAATAATAATAATAATAATAATAATAATAAAAGTAATAATAATAATAATAATAAATATCAGTAATATAAATGCACATAATATTGGGTCAAAATTTTGAATTAAGGAATGTGAATTATAAAATATATTAATGTAAATATGGATTCATACTTATGTGTTAACATATTCAGAACCTTATTACTGTTGTTTCATATATGCTTGAAGATGACCTAAAGAAGGTTGAAACATATAGCATAACACCTGCAGCAATAAACGTGCTGTTCGTACTTTAAGCATCCATTTCGTTTCAGTTTAAATATTTTCTGACTGTCCCATTTTATATTTTCTTTGAATGACACACAAGAGGATGCATACTATGAAAGTAAATTTAACTGTTTTCTGCAGAATATTTTGTTTAAAAAGTCATTTATGTTATATACAGTTCCATGACAGATTATATTTATCGGTGTTTCGAAACGGAAAATGATCATCTGAGCAGCAGGCAGGTGATAGCATAAGCTCCTTTGATATCATAACTAAGCCAAGTCGGGGCAAAATCATTCGATATGGAGGAGACATAATTCGTTTTTACCACTGGAGAGTTATGGTAATGCTAGACAGATGGTCGATGAATCCGACATTTCGGTCAGATTTACGCAGCTTGCGGAGGGGATGAGGTATGCTTTTCATTCTCACATAACTTTCCGTGGGAGTGAATTGATGTGTAATGCCAATCAACTAAGACCACCCACACGGAGGTTTCTTGTCTGTTTCCATGTCACTGGGTAATATTATGACGACAGTACAAGGTATGCGACCTACATTTTCAAACAGTTTCATTCGTTATTTTGATGTAATGCGTGAGTGGGAGTCTAATGCTTCACTTTTCACACTGCTTAAACGATTTCCAAGAAATTTGATATTGAGATTTTCACTGCGAGTTGCTGGCTTAATTTTGTTTTGGCCTGTTCACTCTAACCCTGGGCTATAACCAAACGACCATAAAATAAAAAATTATCAAATTTCTGAGAAAATGATGCATGATACAAAGAGGTTGTAAGCTTTCAAAATCAGATACAAACCTTACAGAAGATCTGTAACTTTCGTTTGAAACAGTTAACGTTTTGGAAACTGTTTATTGAGTCCAAAATATCGTTAGAGTGTTCACATGATCAGACAATCTGAACCTACCGCGAACCACTTAAAGTGCAGTCAACACACACACACACTCACACAACATATTTCGCTCAAGATCTATTCTTATATTTTATCCACCCATCTCCGTAGACCTAAGTTTTCCCAGTTCTCCCATCCCTCAGATATTCGACTAAATTTTTGTATCTGGTGAAGATTACAACATATGTAGGCAGTAGACAAGGAATGGTTCCCCAACTTAGGGGTTCAGCGGGGAGCTAACAACCTCCACATTGTTAGAAACTAAATGTCACAAGATGTTACACAGGGCCTTGGAAGTGCTCGGATTCCTTCTGTCCCAACATGTTTCTATGTGGAAGAACACTGTAGTAAATGAAAGACGTAAAGTGGCATTGAATTCGTTTGGAAATTCGGTGTTCCTCAAAATGGAGTGCATAATTCTTTCACAATTTCACAACCCCACAACAATGGAAGGAAAGGAATCAAGTTACTAGCAGTGATCTGTATTTCAGCACTAAAAACTGATTGTACTTCCAATACTTACATGGTATTAAAAACTCAAGTTTTCATCGGAATTTTATTCATAGACATTTGCTAGGATCCCATGGGTGGGGATCAGTGCTTCGCAGAGGGCAACAGAGAGATGAACGCAGATATATATTCGTGCCCTGAGTGGGATTTGAGAACCCTCAAGGCCCAAGTGTTCAAGCGCTAGAAGAAATTACAAGACTTACTACATGACGCAGCCATTGTGATCACTTCCTATAACTGCTCTTCTTAAAGCCTCATAAAATCCTCGGTTTGCACCTTAAAAATATATATTGCCACATGTTCGGGGCTTTGGATTGATGATCAAATTTATTGGACCGTTATGCAACTGGTTACAGCAGTTCAGAAATCGCTATTTGACACACCGTCATCCTCTTCTGACTGGACACTCAAAGGGAACTATTCTGACTTCCAAAAGAACTGACAATCAAGTCAAAGTCACATTGCGATTGACGGTCAGTCAGTCAGTCTTGGTGTCGAGCCCAATCTGGGGCTAATGACCAGAAATTTAGTATTGACAGTTACGGTCTTGTTATTGTTGGGCACCCTCTCTGACGAGAGAACGGGTTTGTCTTTTGTTAGAGTCACTGTCTGCAGTTGTAAGTCATTTATCATAATGTAAAGAACATTTACATTTTACATGTTAAACATGTTAATAAATATATAAATGGCCTATGTCAGCCCATGCTCAGTACAGCAAATTATGCCCTATTCTAGTAGCTTCCTCAAAACGGCAGTCTAGTCACTTGAACGGTCTGGGAAGATGTCTGTAATAAGAACAGAGAACTAAAACAGTTCAATCTTTTAAAATGAAAAATATTGTATATGTAGAATATTCATAAAACTGCCCCAGTGAATTGGAAATGAAAAATTGTGTACATATTTCCACATGTGTAATTTCCAACTAATTAATTAACAGCGGAATAATATTGTATAGAATGATTTTGAATTATTCAAAATTCCATTTTTTTTTTTTTTTTGCTTTTATCAAAATTACGAATGTAAAACCACGACCATCATGCAATGCACATCCACTAGTTCTTTTCTTTGTTAGCGGGCATTTGCATGTTTGTTGTTTGGCGGAACTTAGGTATAGCAATACAAGTATTTGATCAATATTTCTTTGGAAAATGGATTAGCCGTGGTGGCCCAATCAGATCGCCTTCGAGTCACATGACTTATTCACTTTAAGCTTCTTCTTGTGAAACCTCGCGAAGGCGTCCGTTTATCTGCCTTCATAACAAACAACAGTGAATCGCCGAAAAGCCGAGTTACATGAGTCACATAAAAAGTATATCGTAAAGGCATGTTTGGCCCGTTTGGGGCAGGACTGGATAAAAATTGGGGCATATGCATTGTTACAAAAGTGATCTTGAGGATGTGGACTTACACACTCATATTTCTCGTTCATTCCTCAAATTACGACCAGAATTGCAGGACTTCGAAGTTTTTATTTATGCTATAATAATCTTTTGGGGGAAAATTTTGGGATTTCTTCAGTAGTTTGTCAACCTGCTCAATATCATACTCAACAGGACTGGTTGATTTTATATGTACTGTAGTGTAAAGCATTCACATTCCAAATAGAAACAATAGGCAGGGGGTAAGGAACCATCTACCTCAAATGGCTTGTCTTAAAAAACCCGTTTATTAAAAGTGCTTATTGAATTACTGGAGCAAATATGGATTTACAGGTAAGCAAACGAAGCGGCAGGTTTGGACCCCGACTTCCGTGGAGCACTTAAATTTTTCTGTGAAAGCTTGATTTTTACCATTCGTTCATCTAGTTGCTTAATGCAGTGGCTCGCAGATTAGGTGGCACGCACAGAAATTGTGAGGAACACTGAAAGTCGTGCTAGTAAATATATTGGGAATTCTCCGAAACTGAACTACCAATTCATGAAATTCTGTATATAATTATTTACTTTATAAAATCTATAAAAAGCAATTCAATTAGCAGTAATTACATGGTCCAGATATCTTATGATTAAGCAGTCTTAGAATCTGACTGTTGCAGGTGTTATTTACAACGAAACTGCCCCTACTGCCTTGTTAGGGACATCAACGTGATTGATGGTGACTTAAGCGAGCGTGGTCTGTTGTTTTTGGAGGTGCGTTTCCAAAATATCAAATCCGCTTTCGTGAAAAACTATCTCGGCATTGGCCTGATGCAGCATAAATGAACCTCTCTGCCAAACAATTTTAATATAACGCTGTATTTGAATAGTGCGTTTGGGCTAGTACGCGTGATAATTCTGAGGCTGTGCCTGTCACATGTGCTGCTGCTACCTTTCTGAGAACAGGAGCATAAGGACCCGGCATAAAACCTCTTCTTCAATTTACATTGCAATCGGCATTGATGAATACAAGAAAGCTCTAAAGAATGCAATTCGTACATTTTTCTATAGTTAAAACTATATTACTGATCTGTGTCTAGAATACTGAAAACAAAATCTGTGTTTTGTTGTTATTTTTATTGTTATTATGTAGACTCTTAAACTCTATATTATGATCGTGTTACTATAGGATTTAGGAGCCGGGATAGCGCATTCGGTATAGCCACTGACTAAGGGCTAGACGACTGAAGGGTAGGAGTTCGAGTCCCTGTAGTATCAAGAATTATCTCTTTTCCACTTCTTCCAGACCGGCTCTGGATCCCATCCAGCCTCTTATCAAATGGGTACCGTGGGCTCTTTTCCCGGAGGTAAATCGGCCGGGGCGTAAATCTGACAACTCATCTCCAACCAGTGACGAGGTCAAGAAAAGGTGGATCTATACACCCACTCCCCCTATTCGTCTTCATCGCGCAGTGTTTAATTAGTGAAGCACATAGAAAACTTTACCTTTCTATAGGATTTGTGGAAAACAGTGTAAAATTCATTTACAAAAGTGATAAAGTATCTTGTTCCTCTTCAGTATTTAACACAATCTCAGTTTTAAGAATGGGATGAAATAATAAAAATCAAATCTTACTTTACTAAAGTAGGCTTATGCGATCTCATTCCTCTCTGTATGTCTCTCTCCCCCCCCCCTTATTGCTGCTAGGCGTTCTGACTGTGTACAGAAGGGAACCTCCTCTTCCTCCGTCTCAGATGGGGACTGAATATTGTCAGGGTCGTCAGAGTCCGAGTCTGAGTCCGAGTCAGAGTCAGAGCCAGTGCCCTAGTCAGTGTCCGAGTCAGAGCCAGAGTCAGAGTCAAGGTCGGAGTCAGAGTCGGCGTCGGAGTCAGAGTGAGAGGCACTTTACAACTGGCGGTTTACTGCCCATCAGTTCTTCTTGGCATCAAGCCCCTTGAGACTCGGCCCAGAATATTTTTCCAACTGAACTCTTGCGGTAATAGTCGTTATGTAACACCCTCTCTGACGAGAAGATGGGTTTGCCTCTTATGAATATGCTTGGCCACATGGCATGTTATTAGAAGTCTTCATTTTGCACTATAATCATCTATATACAACCTCTCATGTGCTTTGAGATGAGTCTCTGAAAGCAGAGCCACGTCTGTATGTAAGTCTTGCAGGTGTTTACTGAGCTCATAGAGTTTTAGAAATAGGGTTTCCTTTCTGACGGGAGAAGATTTCGGCATTTCCATGTAGGCGCTCTGACTGTGCAGAGCAGCGGACCACACCCCCCCCCCTTCAGACGGAGACTGGATATTGTCAAAGTCAAAGTTACGTTATTACCGACGGTCAGTCGGCTTGTCTCTCTTGGTGTCAAGGCGCAGCTGGGGCCCCAAGACGAGATTCTCGTTAACTGACAGACACTTATGGATTTGTTCATGTGGGGCGTCGGGCGAGAGGACGCGTCTATCGTTTACAACTTCTGCTGATCTTCGACAGCTCAATCATATTTACTGCGATAAAAAGCAGTAGTACATGTCATCTACATACATGTACAATTTGCATGTTTGGCTATCTCGTAATCACAATAACTTACAATATCTCACAATAAATGTCTACCTACAACTCACTCCACGCTGACTGGACTACGCCTGCCTTCATTGAAAGTCAGAGTTACTTTATGACAGGCGGTTTACAGCCAATCAGTTCGTTTTGTCGACAAGCATCTTGAGACTCACGACCAGTAATTTTATTTTCCAGCTAAACACTTGCGGTTATAATCCTTAAGTAACATCCTCAGTTTACAATTGCTGCTGGTCCTCGCCAGCGCAGTCATTCTCAGATCCGAGTCCCGCGCAACCCATGACCACATTTTACTGTCTCATATTCGAGACTCCCAACCTGGAAAGCCAAGTCTCCGTATTTATATCCCCAAGGAACCGGGTGACCCCGTTATACCCCCAGGAACTGAATTCACTTTTAGTCGCATCCTACGACTCGCAGGGCAGCGGTGGAGGTATTTGATCCCGCCTACATACCGGATGCTCCTGACCTCATTCTGGTCTGAACGACCTCTTATATAGCGTATTGGTATGCAGGGAAATATTTGTTGATCACTCGTATCCATGGAAATATTTTCAATGAGTGGGTTTCCAAGAATCAGTCTTTAAGGAAACATGTTTGTCAGCTCGTTTCCTAGCAATGGGTCTACATGCCACAATAATTTTTATTCGTATAACACTCAGAACACTTCAGCTGTTTCGAGATCTGCTCCATTCAGTACTGAAAACTCTCTACGCCAGTGATGACGATTATGGAATCCTCAATCAACGAAACGTGGAAAGGGAAAAATTCTTACGAAATCGGTATCTTGATTTATAACTAAGATACTTCTCACTCAAAGATGATTAGAATGTATCATGTAGTCAGCCTATCCCATAACTTACAGCGACAGCGATATGTGAGTGACATACGAGTAGTTAATATAGAAGTCTCAAGCGGAAGCTTCGACGTTTCATGCACTCGCAAGAAAACGTGAAGATATCTTCTTCAAGGATCCGATGAATTCATATGAACTGAAGAATTCTGATGTTCAAAATCAGTACTTACTTTCCTGCATATGTATGTGCAAGAACAAATCCTATCTGAAGAACGCTAAGAAATATGTATCCTCGAAGAGATTACATGTGATACAAAATGTAAAGGTTATGGTGGTCCATGGTCTATAAAATTGAAGGAGCATATAAATAACAGATTAGACCAGATTGTGGAGGGGCGAAATGTTGCCATACCCGATGACAGAGGTAAGCATACGAACCACAAATATAACGTTACTCCTGAGGAAAATAAGTCAGTTCGTGACAATAAACATATTGTTCTAAGATACGCAAGCTACTATAGCAGGGGCAATAAGCGTAACAAGTTTCTTATCACTTATCTGTGTCTAGGCCTTACAGTGAGAAGTATGTTGTCTGATGCGACATTTAGAATATATCCCCCGTATAAGAAGATTAATAACACAGACTATTTTTCATAGGGTACAACACAGGGTTCAAAAATCCCAAATCTGATCCTTTGCAGAAATTGTGAATCAAGTAACTAGAGAACACGGGCTACTTTAGAGACAAATGTCAGTCAAGAAACAAAGAACTTCAGATCAGAAATACAGGTACATCAGATCAAGGCAGAAACTCTACACAATTTTCTGAAAGGAGAGGTAGTTCTTGTTCAGAGTGTTGAGAAAAAATTCTTTCAAACTCTGCGTTGTCTGCGCCTAAACAAACAACAGGTCCCGTTTTATAAAAAGGCGAGATGTGGGCACATAACTGCAGATCTGATAGAGCATACATGCTTATTCGGGTAGAGGAAACTGCAGTGTATGGATGTGATGAGGTTGCGAGCATTCTCCGGAAGCATTCGAGAGAACAGGAAATGAAAGAGAACTGGTTACTTACACTAGTCACTGCGTAGGAAAGGACGCGCCATAGCTCAAGCGGTTAGTCGCTGGCTTCCCATCACGGCGGCCCGGGTTCGATCCCGGGTCTGGTAAAGTGGGATTTGTGGTGGACAAAGTAGCGCTGGGGCGGGTTTTCTCCGAGTTCTTCGGTTTCCCCTGCCAATCTTCATTCCACCAAATTCTCCATCATCATAATCACCCGGGGCAGGATACCAACAGGCCAATCAATGGCCGCCGTGCCGAGTGGACCCAGTTGGACTCCACCCCCATACTAAGCGAAAAAAAAAAACTGAATGGGGTGGAAGAAGATTTAGGGAAAGAGAGCATTGGGTTTAAGCCTTTGAGAGAAGGACACTAGTATCTTCTGTCTTATGTAGAGTTTTCCGTGCTTGAAAATCACAAGTCTATGTTACTCATATGCGGATACATTCTTAAATAAAACGTGTAAAAAAACCAAACTTTCTCTCTCACGAAAGTAACACAATATAACTTTGTTTGTACTTAAGATACCTCACAAAATACAAGTAAGTGGAGTGTGTCAACAAGTGGCGAAGAAGTAGATTTCTGCTCGGTGACTTGCTTCAGGTTTGAAGCGGAGACCCCTGACTCAGTGTTCACGAAGGAGAACGTAAATGACTTGTTTTCTGGAACAAACACTAGTCGTAAAGACGGTCGTGTAATAAAGACAAAAAACTTGAAAGGAAACATGTGGAGGGTACTGAAGAACTTCTGCCTCACATACCTGCAGTGTACCGCCCTTGCTAGTTAAGTGTACTGGAAAGTCAGCAGACAGGTGGAGGAGAAATGGAAGGACATCTGTCAAGATGATCTAGTAGAAGAAATTAATGTGACTGTTAGGGCAGCCGCAAGCATCAAGACATAAGTCAAAAGACGCAACCTTGCTTCATTCGTGATTTGTCAGCATGAAGCTGACGTCAGCATCATGACTCAGACCGGTGTGCGGCGGTTTTCGTAATCTCATTCGTTTCAACTGTACTCCTTTCTTTGCGTCATGAAGCAGACATCGTCTTGACTGTTACATGTCTTGACGCATGCCGGTGTGGGGCCTACCTTAGTCTATAATGTGAATGATATAAGAAACTAAAAGGTTATTTTGTTGAAGAAGAATGTAATACTCCAAAACTTTAATTGGAACAGACATGTTGTATGTCATGACACATAGAGTTTATGTATTTAATAAAGTGATAACCCATAATTTCAGGGAATAACTTCTCATGTCCTTATTTTCTCATTTTATTGGACATAAACTGTATCTTTTGTGTCACATTCTTACAAACAGCATGTTGATCACTTTTGTTTATTAGAATAAGGGACAACATATGAATAGTATTTCCTAAAACTTTTATATTGCTCCGGTGTTATTTTTGTGTGGCATGGCATTATCCAGCCCCAAGCCCCTCAAGCAGAACTCTGCTTACAGCCTGCTTTATGTTGCTCGGATTATATTTCGATCATGAAGATGGAGGCGATATTCCTCCGAAACGTCAGTTGACTTTCAAACGTAATATACGGCGTTATATACCAGAAGATTGTTCTCTTCTCCAACACGTTATTTAACAACGTAATTTGCAATCCACTGCATTGTATTCTGGAGCGTGTCTGTGATTTTAAAATCCTTTAATGTATTCCTTTGTGGTTGGAGATTCTCACGGGCCTCACTTTATTCTAGATATGAGGGTAGGATACTGAGGCTCGGAAACCTCCCTTATCTACTTGAATCCTTTCCCTATAGAATCTAACATGTTAATTCCATTTTCCATACCTAACCAGATCATTTCAGTTACAAGGTAAACAGAGAGGAAATATACGAGGAACATCTCTGTTTGAGCAACGTAGCTCAGAACTCTGCCACGTCAGAGTGCGATAATATGGCACAGAGGTTTCATCGGTAATCATATCACAGTAATGATATTATAACGTCGCATCCTATTGTATGAGACTAGTCAGCCCGTGCAGAGAAATCTGCATTGAAATATGAAGAACATGTTTTTGTTTGGTTGTTACCCACTTTAAATGTATCTAAGTTGCTGGGCGTGCACATGTCGCATTAATAACCCTCATCACAATTCTTGTGGGACAGGTCGTTACTGAGTTACCATGACTTATACAAAAATATAAGCCTTGCGAACTTTATCTATTCTTTTTTTTTTATTTGACTCCAATAATTATACAATCTACCCACTAAATGTGGATAATAAGTACATTTTGTGGTTAATTTACATGTAGCAAAAGGAAAGAGAGTATTTGACGTGGTGAGCATATTCTAATGAACATGCTCAATACTTATTTTAACTACTTAGTAATAAGCAGTTAAGTGTTGTATTATTCGAATCTGGTGGGAAAATCTGATGGTTTAAATCTGTTTAGCCTCCTGATTTCACCTTCGTTGTCGAGTAGTTTTTGTGCCAAGTTGTTCGGATGGGCCTGGAGTCTGATTTTATACTTTTTGCTTTTGTATTTTTATTTCCTCTCGTACTGTTGGTACATCTAGGTCCTTGTGTAGTACCGTGTTCGGCACGTACCGCGGCGCGTTAACTATTATTCGTAATACTTTGCTTTGAAATCGTTGGAGAATTTCTATGTTTGAGTTACTGGCTGATCCCCACAATGGTATCCCGTACTTCCATATCGGTTTGAGCATGGTTTTGTACAGTAAGATCTTGTTTTCTGTCGATAGCTTATTTATTCTGAAATAGCAGTTACGAATCGTTATTAGCCGTAAAAGGACATGCTTCCTTTGGTTTCAAAAATAGGGAATTATCATTTTCTTTTGCATTCTGTACCATTCCAGCTGTTATCAGCCCTCGTCATCTTCACGAAATGAAATGGAGCACTCCAGAAGCGACTCAAAGCAATACAATTTCGTCTCTCGTCACCATGCTGCCGCACCATTTATGGGAAGAGAAGAGCAAGTATTAAATTAACACGTGACTAAACGGATTCCCGGTGATAATCACACTGCTCCTTGTTTTCACGGTCCCAGTGCTTTCCTACAGGCGAAAGACTAGCGAAAGAAATTTACCTGGACCGGAACTCATTCACGTAATTGCAATATTGAAAAGTACCCCGATTTCCATTCCTGAAACGACCATTCTTTTTATTATGAGCTATAGACCCAATACTACGGAACGAGACGGTAAACTTATTCCAGCGGAAGCGAACGCGCGCAATAATAAAATATCCATTGCTTGGTAACGGATCAGTAAATAAGCTTTCTCAACAACAGATAGGCAGTGTTTTCTGCGTAGTCCGTGCTGAGGTGTTGTAAAGGGACGAACAATGTCGTTTGAGTGACTTGGCGCCGAGAATTGGTCGACTTTATGGAGATGGCATTCCAAGTTAATTGAGAAGAAATGAATTAGACTGTGCAAAAAAGTCTTCATCTGAGATTTGAAGTTACAGTGAGACGGTTAAAAATCCGTTGCCAGGATACGAATAGTGAAGACTGAGAATCGTAGTGCGTGTGTAAAATATGTGGAAATAGCGATAGCGCTCTAATTGACTGTAATCCCGAGTTGCGTGAATAAGGTGTCAATAAACCCAAACATCCTATCCAAAACCCCGTCTATAGTCACCCCTACATGTGACAGTATTTACACCTAACTTCCACCATTAATAGTTTACGAGATAAAGAAACTGGAGGATAGATGAAAGGATATTTGAATTATATATTCATACATTCATTTCTTCATATGAGAAGAAATGATAATGTTATGGCAAAACCAAAATTTGTTCCTACGCGTCTGGTGGACAATAACTCCAGGGTGCATAATCTGGTTTATGCACTTCTGAGTCTTAATATATGTATTTTTTTCAATGGCTCTTTTGGCCCATTCATTCCGTGATCATTTTTCACGAACGGTAGGACTCTTTGGACGGGTGAGCAGCCCTGTCGCAAGGCAACACGAACACAGAATACACGCACACAGACATCCATGCCTCGAGTGGGATTCGACCCCACGATCCCAGTGTTCAACGGAGCGAAGACAGTTCATGCCTTAGACCGAGCGGCTACTGTGACCGGCCTTAGTATTTCACATGTATATAATATATATACAAATAGATTACCTGACAAAATCCTTGAATACATTTATTATAAATTAGATATATAATCATACTTAGCTAGTCAGATTTCGGCTACGAAGGTCATCATGTTACAATGGATATTTTGTAACGAGAGGACTATTTATTGCATGTGTTATTAGTATTGGCCAGCATTCCAGTGGATTTTATATTGAAATTAAATTTGAAAGCATGTTAAAAATATATAAAATTATTTAAAATGACTAAGATTATTATTATAAAATTCGCCATTTGTCGCATTGGTCATCGTTATAGTTTGTAGGCTGTACACATCCATCCATATATATAAACATACAGCGCCCCCCCACACACACACACACGTATATCTTTACTGGCAAACAGCACATACTCGTAATAAGGTAAAGTTACAATGTACTGTATCTTAAAGAAACAGGGTGCGAGGTCGTGCAGTAGAGTGTTACGTTTCAGGACTAACCAGTGGCAGGCTCCCTGAAGCCGGACACGAGTCGTCTGGTTACATTTTTCTTTTCCTTGGCACTAGAGCCCCAGTGGGCCTAGGCCTACCTCCATGAACTTCTCTGTTCACTTCGTTTTTCTAGATCTTACACATTCGGTAGGACTCCTTGGGTGGGTGATCAGCTCGTCGCAAGGCCTCTACCTGTACACAGACACAGAAAAACGCACACGCACAAACTAAACATCCATGCCTTGAGTGGGATTCGAACCCACGATTCCGATTTCCAAGCGAGCGAAGACAGTACATGCCTTAGACCGCTCGGTTACCGTGACCGGCCAGGTTACATTTAGGGTGCGAAATTCTTTTACTACCTGATGAATATATTTTCAACGAAGATTTCGCCTTTTGGGCTTCTTCATTATTATTGTCATTATTATTATTTTTATTATTATATTGGTTGTTGGGTTAGCACACAAATAAGTAAAAAACAATTGAGTTATTGTTATTCTTACTAACTTCTATGCGTGTATGTACGTGCATTGTCCTTATTGTACTTATATTATTTTTCTCACTTGTTAACGCTAACTTTAATTTTTCTTGGAATTATTATTAATTTATTGCCATTATATAGTCTATCATATCTTGTATTTCGTTTTTTAATTATTTTTGTGTATTTTTATGGACTCGTGCTGACTTTTTAATTGGCCTCTGTGCTGTTAAGTTTGCATGTAAATAAACATGAATTGAACTGAATTATTGCTTAGTCTTTGACTTTATGTTGTGCTTGTCCAGTATGTAACTACTTTTATCTACACTGTGCTGTGTCTGTAATTGGCCTTGCGGCTGTTGGTTCAGCACATAAATAATAATGAATTGAATTGAATTGACGCCCCAAATGTTAACTTCCGACGCAAACAGATGCATAAATACGGTGTTATGATTTCTTACCCGACATATACGGTAGACTGCCAATTAGAGACAATTTTCTTGTAACATACGTTTTTAATCAAACCAACTGAGGTGCAGACTACAGAAATATAGGTGTTGATGACTGGTCCTAAGGATTTAATTGGCATAATAATAACTAATGTTTTTTAGCTTTTGTCAGTTATTTTCTGGTGTATATGAGTGATTCCACCGATAAAAATTGTACGGATTACTACATGGTAACATGAAGCACGGGATTAGAGGAACTGGTACAAAAGAATGTAGCACTGTTTTAATAAAATTATGGACAAACAAATAAAAATTGATATTTTATGCAAACATGTGTTTAAATTACGTTCAGAAACTTTATAAATGAATAAACTCGCTTTACGTTTCTATCAACACATCGGATTTAAATTGGCACAAGGAAAAACAGTACAGAAAACAATCCTTGTATATATGAATATATATGCATATATATACATACATATTTGGAAATAAGCCTTCTTTTTACCAGACCCACCAAGTGTATTGCATTAGACTCACACTAAACAAGTACACGTCAGAAATCCAAGTTCTCATTTTTTCTGGCATACCTGTTATACATGAGTACGTCTGGCTTCCATATCCTATGTGGAGGTATTCTAAGATCTTTCACTCCGCCATACTCCGATGAATTCCACCGTAAGTTGACGTCGTTCCATTCCTGAGAACCAATGAGTAATAAGTCTGACAAAAAAAGAATTGAAAAAGAAAAGAAAATTCAAAGAAACTTGTGAGTGCGTCCCGTAGTTCAGTTGAGTCCCATGTGGATGACCTTCACTTCTAGTGCACTGCTTTGACCCCAGAGGCGTAGTAGAGACCATGTGATCGCCGAGAGCACCCCTACACAACCTTTCACAGTTCAGCTGAAGGTGACTTCTAGGCCTATAACTAAGATATTTATTATACACTAGCAGGGTTATAATAATTTCTGCCATTGCTTACCAGGCCATGAAGAATATACTAACAACATATCGAAATAAATTGTATCTGAACTTACAGAATCAAATACAAATCCATTGTGATCAGTAAGTTCAAACGTAAGCAAACATCCATATTCTATTCTTATTCTTAATTTCAAATTGAATGGAATTTGTAAGATTTGAGGTTTTCACGGCAGTCACTAGGAAGAAAGCAGTCTTCTTGGATGTGGGGCAGTGTACATATTATGTTAACCGACGTTTCGGAGGAACGTATCGCCTCCATCTTCAGGACAGAAGAAAAAGAAGAATTCAGTCTCTTAGCACCTGTCTACGCTGGTTCGCTCGCTGATTTCTTTTTCTTCTACCCTGAAGATTGAGGCGATACGTTCCTCCGAAACGTCGGTTAACACAATATCTACACGGCGCCTAGCTTAGAGAATGAAGATATAGTTGGTCAAATGACGAGCAGTAAAATTTTATAATTTTCGTTTGTTTTCTCAAAACTCGCCCTACACCGCATTTGGTTCCAAGGACCGAGAAATTGAATTTGAAATTATCAGTTGATTCTGGATAAAGACATGGCAAAATATGAAGAAGAGTGCAACCAGTTTCGAGTATAAATGTAGGCTACAGTATGGCTAGAAGTTCTTGAAATATATTTCATTTTTCTGAAAACAATTTATTACAGAGTATTAATCGAATAAAATTCTGTCCGCCCGAATTATTTCCCTTACAGGAATTTACTTGTAGCTAGATGTGAGAAATTCCCGGAAACAGAGAATGGCTAGATCTGTGAGGTCACAAATCATAGTGGCAAAAGTTAAATATATTTTCAGTAGCATAAAGAGGATTATAATTCATTACTGGTAATTATTTCTCTAAGAAGTGTAAAATGTCAACATTATTTTAACTGACTTACATATTCAGCAGGCTGTGGACCGTCCGTACATTTATATAGCTACATCACTTTCATGACCGCAATATGCCATCATAAGTTCGATGTAGTTCACCGACGCACAATTTTTCTGCAGATCTGAGAGCTTCTTGCCTATATCATGCTGTAATTTTAGTAGATAAGCCTACAGAATAATTCAGTGGCTTGCTACAGACATGATATAATTATATATAGTTTTTTATTTATAATTTGCGCTATCAACAGATTTTTTCAACCTCTTCATATTATAGCGATATATTTATAAAGCCACTGACTTATACAGCCTACGCAGTTTAATATTCGGGGATGTTTAAAATCACATATTACCAAAACTTAATTTAATTGTGTACAATGCAATAATACAGAATGCCACTGTCACAGATAGCCACCAGAAATATCTTGTATCCTTAATGTTGCCGGAAATTTATATACTAAAAAAGTAAAAATGTCTTGTAAGGTATAAACGATTTTTAGTTACCGTAAGATCAAACATACTATAATTCTTCTAATTTCATTGTAACATCATGAAGAAATTTTCATTCTTCATTAATCTATTTTAAAATAAATAATCTTATTCTATTCTGAACATATAAAGGGAGCTGAATGATTGTAAATTCGGTTACAAACTATGTGCTACAATTTGTTATGTAAGTCATGACATACCATGCAAACTAGTTCTCCACAACCCATTTTTAAGACAGAATCGACACTAATTTCTACTGCTATTACAAAACTACTATAAGTAGAGTACTTTTACAAAGGGACACAGAATACAGCTACGGCCACCGTGCATCTCTCTCTCCATGCGAACAGAAAAATCAATGGTATAGATCATTCATTATCTTGCTTCATAAAGAAGTGTTGTCTACATGCCCAGGCACGTTTATAGGGATGTAACAGGAAATGTACTGCAAAGAGCACTTTGCTTTAGTGAATTATTAAAGTAACTCTATTTCTGTTATTGTTAAACTTTTATGAAGGCTTTTTATTTAAAAATTTTAATTAATTGAAGGAAAATTGTTATAATGCCGTATGTTCCACATTGTGTTTGTGGAAAACACTTTATTAAATAAAGCAGAGTTTCTTATTACACTGTATAAAACTTCCGTAACTCCCGCTCTGACACTGTAAGGAACGTCAGAAATATATTCCTTTTTCAATCTTGCTCAAATTTCTACTACTACTTTGTACAAGACCTATCTTATATAACACGCGTCTTCATGAATGTTTGGACGTAAATTTACCAAATTTCCATAAGAGTGCCATCTATGAATAAGTGTGAAAACGGATATTGGCACAGATACTTAATTTCTCATGTGTCGTACCTCGAAAAAAATACGAACATATGGAATTAAGAGGTTCACTCAATATGCCTCATTAGAGTAACAGTTTGTAGAAATCTGAAGGGCTGAAATTTATGTACTCTTAAAAGTGAAGAGAACAAGTGGCCACGAATATGTTTGTGTTGAGAGTAAATACAGTCCTACATATGGAAGTACCTTGTGCTTAAACTACCCTAGAGTATGTGCTTCTACTGGTTGGCTCTACCAGATAGATCAAACTCTCAGGCATCTACTATAATCAACAGCTACTTCAAAACAGTTTCGACTGAACACAGGATGACATATTGTGACGAATTTTTATGACATAATAAAAATTGAATCGGTCTTGTTCGTTTTAAACTACAAGGAATAATACAAGTCAGGGTGTAAAAAACGTTGTCCATCTATTTCATTTATCCACACGGTCATAAATTATTTATTTCGAAATTATCAGTGAAAAAATTCACATATTATAAATGTATTTATCCAGCTAAATATAATTAATATTTCTTGTACTAAAACTTTTTAAGGACTATTGTATCGAAATCAAAATTATTTGTACCAATTAAAGTTACACTATTTAGAAGTTGCTTTCACGAAGGAGGCCGCACCATAGCTCAAGCGGTTAGTCGCTGGCTTCCCACCGCGGCGGCCCGGGTTCAATCGCGGGTCTGGTCAAGTGGGATTTTTGGTGAACAAAGTGGGCCGGAGCAGGTTTTCTCCGAGTACTTCGGTTTCCCTTGCCAATCTTCATTCTACCAATTCCTCCACAATCACCCTCACCTATCATCTGGGGTTGGTACAACAGGCCAGAAGTGGCCGCAGTACAAGGGACTTAGTCCCACCCCACTAGCAATAAAAATACTTTCACGAAAACTACCTAAATTGAAAGATGAACATGTAACCTACAATGATAATTCATTACCGAGTTTGAAATAATTTTATTTAATATGAGAATTATGTATTGTGGACTTGAACCGTTACATTATATACAAAGATATTTATTAGAATTCCGTAATGAGGAAGAAATATACATATTTTTTTTATTTCATGTTATGTAATGCTAAAATAATGACAAACTTCGATAAATGGAAAGACGGAGTCAGTTTATTGAACACTCTGATTTTTGCATAAACAGGATTCATAATCATGCATATTAAACAGTTGAAACCCTGGTAAATTTTGCACTAAGTTAATATATATAAACAATATTAAAATTATCATTTAGATATTGAGGATAAACAAAGTTGATTTGTTTTTCAGTTGTTTCTAAAAAAAGTAAAGATTTTAAATTATATAATTTGATGGGCATACATAGGATAATTCTCTCTCTAAAGTCTGAAATATCCTTGGGGAATTAAATTCCTTTATTTCTTAGTTTTCCATTTCAACTTACTTTATCCTCTTAGTTTAAATGTTCTTTTCACTTCAAGTAACTTACCAGTTTTAACCATATGTTTGTTATTAGAAGCTGATTCTTCTCATCCTATTAACATGCAATGAGAAGAAAATGTGCTTTGTTAGTGAATCGGTACAATGCAAACACCAAAACCACACGCGGGGTTGGGGGGGGGGTGAGAACCTGGGTACGATGGCGGACGACTCAACCATACCCCTGTCTCTTTCACCACACGGACTACTTCCAAGTCGTCCGCCTCTGTTTCCCAAGTTCTCGGGAACATTTAAGCATAAAAAAGCAAAGTTCCAGAATACACTGCTACTAGTGGATTCTAGAACTAAGTACACACGACTCGTCTTCAAATTATAACTTTTTGTCTACGTTAACAAGTTTATCTACATTGCAGCTTTACTCAGAAACTCTTATGCTTTAAACTCTCCCTTATTTGCGAAATGTTCTTACACTGTGTTCTTAACATGGGATCTGCATTAATGTAGTTTATTTGAATTTAATTTTACGGCATTCAAATTTGAAGTCGAGTTGATTTAAAACCCTGATGGCAAGCCTGTAAGTCTAGTTATCACAGGAAACCAGTTCTCTTTCTGCGTTTCATTAAGCAATAAATTTATATTTTCTGATATTACAAATAAAGGGAACCAGCTGGTCTCCTGTGAACGCTAGGCTTTCCAGAACAAGAACAACCCCGAGTCAGCACAAAACTTACCAAATTTAACCAAGCGTTTGTGGTAAGGATTTGATTCTTTTCATCCTGTAGAGGAAAACCATTATTTGTTAACTACTCGAAATAAATTTGCATATTTCAACTCACATTCATTATAAATTACGTATGTATATTTTATTTATTTACTTTTAGGTTATATATATAAAACTATAATTTTGCCCGTGGTTCTGTATGAATGTGAAACTTGGTCTCTGATATTAAGGGAGGAACATAGACTGAGGGTGTATGAGAACAGGATGTTAAGGTGAATATCTGGACCGAAGAGATGAAGTGACAGGAGGTTGGAGAAAACTGCATAATGAGGAGCTTCATAACTCGTACTCATCTCCAAGTATAGTTAGAATGATCAAGTCAAGGAGGATGAGGTGGGCAGGGCATGGAGCACGAATGGTGGAGAAGAGAAATGCATATAGAATATTGGTGGGAAAGCCAGAAGGAAAGAACAATGGGAAGACAAAGGCGTAGGTGGGTGAACAATATTAGAATGGATCTTAGACAGATAGGATGCGATGGTATGGATTTGATTGATCTGGCTCAGAATAGGGAACAGTGGAAGGCTCTTGTGAACACGGCAATGAAACTTCGGGTTTCATAAAATGCTGGGAAATTCTTGAGTAGCTGAAGATTTGGCTTCTCCTCAAGAAGGGCTCAGCTCCATAAATAATAAGTAAGTAAGTAATTTTTAGGTTATATAATGGCAGTCTACGTAGCGTAGAATGATATGGTGACTATTAAAAATGGTTTAGAAGCGAGGTGAAGGAAGACGACCGTGGTATAATTTGGGCTATTATCACTGTATTTAAGTACAGAGACTGAAGTGAACCATGAAAATATCCAGTCAGGATAACCGGTCTCCGGACCAAACTCCGAAGCGGAGACTTACCGCGCATGAAGCAGGAACGCGACATCCAGCTGTACAGTGTGTATCTCTCAAGAAACAATTCATGCGATGGAAACGGTGTCGCCCATCCAAAAGTTAGATTAGATCCGTTAAGTTTCGTTCCTTGCGGCCGCATTTCGTGCAAATTGAACAATCCTGTACGCCTACTTCTGAATCGGAGAGCACTTGAAAAGAAAGCTGATGCATTCATTTTGAATCTCTTCGACAATACGACATACATGAATATGATGCCATATGCATCCAGCAGGTCTCACGAGACGAAGCTTCGAAACTTAATATGGCTACCTCTCCATATCCCATATTTCTATCAATACTGGATGACTTTATGATGCGAAGAGTTTCATATCATTCCAGTATTAGGGAGAGAGAGTAAAGCTTCAGGATTCAAATTTACTTTAAGACATGTTCTTCGTCAGTACAAATCAGAAGATGGATTTAAAAAAAAACTGCTTTGATGTCTTGATCCATAAATTCGTAGAGGGAAAGATAGTTTATTACTGAAATATTGTCAACAATTTTTCATATAACCTTTAACATCACAAAGTACAGCTTAGACCCCTGACACATAATTTCCAGAAGGAATACAACCACTGCATTTTAGGGAATGGTTCTGATCAATCAGTACATATACCCTCTGGGTCTAGGTGAAGACAAATAAGTCGGTATATGACACATATTTCATATATCTTCACACACAGGCATGAAAGTCCCAAAATGCATGCTTCTTGCTGACGAATAGCTTCAATTATTGTTCGACCCTAAAGAGGGAAGAGGTATGTTCCTCCGAAACGTCGGTGAAATTATACTGGACTAATAGGGTTACAGTGTGTTCTTAGAGCATGACAGTACGTAGCTTGTTACAACAAACATTATTTTTTTTATTGCTAGTAGGGTGGGACTAAGTCCCTTGTACTGAGGCTACTTCTGGCCAATTGTACCAGCCAGAGATGATAGGTGAGAGTGATTGTGGAGCAACTGATGGAATGAAGATTGGCAGGGGAAACCGAAGTACTAGACTAAAACCTGCCCCAGCGCCACTTTGTCCACCACAAATCCCACTTGACCAGACCCGGGATCGAACCCGGGCCGCCGCCGTGGGAAGCCAGCAACTAACCGCTTGGGCTATGGCGCGACCCTACAAAAAAATTAAGTCACTAATGAAAAGGGGTGCGTGAAATGTTATTCTGGGACTAATGGGTATATCGACCGAAAAGTTTCTAGATTGTCCTACGCAACAAATCGGTCGGCATATGAAAATTCTTTGAGGTACCGTATTACTGCCAATTATCAATTAACCTCTATTCATTATTTGGTTCTCAGTTATTCCTTAGAGTTAGAAATTTCTAGTGCATAGGCCATGTCCAGAACTGTGTCTCAAAATTCTCAGTCTTTCCTCTATCATCTCATTTTGAAAACTAGTTTTCATGCATTTGGTCTTACTGAGACAGTCACAAGTTTTTCTAAAAGAGTGACTACGTTTCCCCTGGAATTATATGTAAATATTGTTAACCGGTATAATTCTATTATTGTAGAGAAAATTATTTTTAATCAGTAAGTAGTAATGAAATCAATTTGCATATGATATTCATAACAGTGTACTGGAATTCATTTCCAAACGCTGATAAGCGATAGGTGATGTTATGTCGTTGGGGAATTGAAGATGTGTGAAGCCTGCCTCTGTCAATATAGTCAGTTCTCTTGGACATGGCGTCACTTCCGTTTTAAAAAGCATTCGCTTGCCTTACACTTGACGTTACAGCACATCAATAGACAAGCACTGTTTGCGTTATATCCCTCACTGGGTTTATTCCTATAGCCAAACTCATCAACCACTGATTTCCATTTTGTCTTCAGACCATGTCATTTAGAAACACAGCTCACCTCTCATGTGAGCGGTTTTATAATTTGATGGTGTCAATTGCCACCTTTGACAATAAATCTGGCAGTTGTAATTTTCTGCATATCAAGGAAATATGACAAAACCAGGCTTCACTGTTTAGATACCTCAATATAGGAAGAATTAATATAGAGGTATTTCATGTACGATTCACAAATAATACATTTCAGATTATCTGGATGCGAGAAATAAGGGTATAATCACAATGCGTCACAGTACTTCACTTTTATTTTACGAAACAGGACACATTTAGAAGCATTTATAGCAGAACCGGTTGCAATCTGGAGGAGCGCGTAGGTGCTACGAAGCAATTATATATATAAATATTACATTGTATTTTATTTTATTTTATCAGGACACATTTAGTTAGTTATTGGAGAGGGTGAGTTTCCCCATGCACTTAGACCTGTATTGGTCCATTGTGCTTCCCTCTATGATTTCTACCAGTCTCTATATCCTACCGGTACTGGTGCTTACCATCAGTCCCGCCCAGCCAGCGAGACCGGCTCTACTAGCTGAGAGGTATCTATAATGCTTCCCCCATCTACCAGAGGTATTAGAGACTGCTGTTGGGCGGGAAACGTCCGTAATTTGCCTCAGTGACCTCCTTTAGAGATATGATGTTCTTTTACGTGCCGTAAAGCTACGACACGGGACCCACGGCTTAAAGTCCCTCCCGGAGGACTTGTTCCCTGAATTTTTCCGCCCTTAAAAATTCGACGACCTCCGCCGGATATTTGAACCCGCGTACTACGAGTCACGAGGTGGGAACGTTACCTCTAGACTACGGAGGCCGCTTCAGGACACATTTAAAATATTTCTAGCAAAACTGATTGCAATTTATAAGAGCGCGTATGTATTAAGAGACAATTATGTATATATATTTTATTTCATTCTTTATTTTATTTTATTTTATTTTATCAGGACACATTTAAAATATTTCTAGAAAAACCGGTTGCAATCTACTGGAGCGCATAGTTCTTACAGGGTATTTATTCATATAAATGTTCATTTTACTTTATTTTATTTCATATTAGTTCCTTAGTTTGTTTTGGGATTTTTAAAGACGATTTAAATCATTGAGATTACACAGCGTCAAATGACAGTACGATTAATGAATATTAATTTTTTAAGAATATGGAACAAAGCGGCAGTTGTCTACATCGGGCAGAAACGTCAGTAGGGAAACCCGAGCCTCTGATGCAGATTTACACCCGGCACCACCAATCCGCTGCTTGCACCCTTCAGACACCTGCTTATTAATTAAGGCCATATGAGTCAAATAAACTGAAAGAATATCGAGTTTTCTTGGCATAAAGGTTTTACGGCGCTGTTTCTTTCTCCACTCACTCACCCGCGACGTTCGGTTATAAAAATGAATTGACTTTCATTACATGCCGTACCCTTGAAGCAAGATGCAAATATCCAACGAAATGAACCGATGTTTCAATAGTAACGCATACACTCGAAATTTCACAATCGAATAACAATCTCTTTCTTTCTAACTATCGTTAGTTGGGTCTTTCTGTTTGTCATTTTTGGGGGTTTATGGATTCAAGACACGAGTTTCATGTTGGGCACTTATATTGTGTGAAGCAGTTCTATTTCTAATATATACGACGTACAAAAGGTTGGTTCTACTCGCATCTTCACATTTTCATGGCACTGAGAGACTTTTATATATTTTTTTTATAAAAACGGACAGAATTGATATCGAACTCAGGATCTTTGTAATACTGTACTAGTGAGTACTATATTAGCTAGTGTTCAGAAGCTCTTGACTTCGACCGAAATCTTTGCCATTAAGAGTAAAATAAAGAGATATTTATTTATGATTACAACGCATCATCTCATGATGGAAGCAGGGTCGTCATAAAATTGTGTACATGGAATATATCTCAAATAGTGCTCAACATCCATCATAATACACGTGCAACGTATCAGCCACTGACACAAATATTTAGAGCATCTTGGACTCCAGACCCGATTGAGCATCTTTTTTCCTGGAAGAGAAGCTCTTAAGCTCAACACAATATACCAGTCAAGCAAGTAGCCCGCATCAATTTCACAGCTGTGATATACTGCTACCGGTAGTTCTAAAGAGGGTTTTCATCTTACTTCTTAAGGAAGTATATAAGTATGAAAAATAAATTCTACATAAGTGGAATAAGGGGCACTATGGATCTGTATACGATTTTAACACTTAAGGCGATAAATGATTAACCACTGAAGCCGGAAGTTTTTTATTTTGTACGAAAATGGATCATAAAATGGTTTATAATTCTATATTGAACGCTTCGATATCATAACATTTATAAACATAGAAACTTTTATAAACTTTGTTGTTATATCTGAGAAATTTAACATGTCAAAATATATTAGAATATGTACTGTAGTTATGAAGAATGTTCAGAGCAATGTACTGCTAAATTATATAATTATATGTTCACAAGGGGCTTTAATTCACGCATTCACGATCAAATCAGAACATTCAATAGTGATGAAATACAAAATATATATTCCAAGCAGCTCTATTAAATGAGCATTTTCCATTCAAATGACGACAGCTGATGGCAGATCCATCTGCTGGCAGAATTAGTACTGCCAGCAGTTAGCGCGTTCGCACTAACAATATCACCCAGCATGGCTAAAATTTCCTGGTATTCACAAAGAATTCCTGCAAGCCTTGACATATATAATAAAGAATTTCAAAGATATTAATATATCTTTAGCAAGCACGTCTTGTTTTGGAAAAGTAATTACGTGTAAATTTTTATGAATACGTACGTATATTTTCGCTGTAAATAGGAATGGACACGATTGGTTCTAAAAATAAAACAGATCTTAATGTAGGAATAACGAAAAATTTATACTGCAAAAATACATTTTCTTATTAAAAAACCAGTTGGAATTTCAATGTCTTTTAAATCTCTAAACCATAAAAGGCGATTAAATATGAGTAATATTAAAAAAACGTACTTCCCGCCAACAAAATATATATAGACTCCATCACAAAGAACAGTCTGTTAATGGTGTCATGGTAGTAGTGGTACATTAAGATGCTATTTAAGTATTCGTTACGAAGGACTTAAAAACTACGAAAATCCTCAGTCGAGATAACACAACAATAAAATTTATCCTAAAGAAAGTAAGAATGGAAGTAATGACTGGATTTAAATATGTAGGATAGACGAAATTAATGGAATATCATCTGATCAGAGACTGAGTGACTTGGAAAGTTTAAACTAGTAATTGATTATTACATTTATTTAAGGCTACATGGAACCTTAGATCTGTATCCTGTTTGTTTTGGAACGTTGCATCTCGAATAATTTACAAACACACCACCAAAGGCATGTGGTTATGTGGCCAACAATGGGGAAGCTGGCCCAAGAGAACGCGATGTTAAGCAACCTCACTACTGTGTACATTACACACGCACTCCAAATCTCTCACAGACTGGATAACCATAAGCCTTTACGAATGAAAATATAGTTGAACGCAATCAGATAATGCAAGACTAAGCGAGGCACGTATATATCTTTACAGTTCAGTGTCTGATAGATTTGGTTTTGATTTCTGAGGATGTTACAAACAAGGAGTGTGGTTGTATCAATCGAACTTTAAGAACCTTCTATATGGTTCGCAGCAGATGTTCAGACAAGCTACAGATGAAGATAAGTCCAAAGGACCGAGGAGTATCGAATTTTTAAAAACAAGACATTAAGCTCGCAAGGACATGTACTATCCTAGCGCAGGCCTTAGTCTCTCAGAAACCAATAAAAAGTTTGTCATAATAGAGTGACCAATAATCATTAAAGTGAAAACAAAATTGTTTAAGAAATCAGGCCAAGTATCTTCTTTGTTAAATATAGTGGATCAAAACCTTGCAGTAGTCTCATAAATATATTTTTATGTAATTACTAGAGACTTTTTATTTCAGATCAGAATGCTTAGTTAATAAAGTAACACTAACGCATTAAACCGAAGCTACAGTAGCAAGACGGCATTTTTTATCTATCAAATAAATCAGGGGCTATGTAATGTTTAACATTATTTTACTCAATTGTATAACGTTCCAAAATACTGTTTCCCCTAACAAAAGAATGCAACAAATCTCGTTTATACACAACAGCCTACTAATAGTATTTAGCGAAAACAATAGTAATTTAATGTAGTATAAGTAAAATTCCATGTAATCATACTAATTCAGGCGATATATACTAGTTCCAATGCGCTATATGGAGTTGATAGTTCTGATAATAATGGGAAAATTATATGGTAGGACATTTAATGGCCATCATTTCGAGAAGGATTTAGAGATCAACGCGCAACTTCAACAGTTTCATTTCTAGACAATGTACAATTTCTACGTGCTGGGGTTATAAATTTACAAAATCAAGTTTTTACATTTTAACTCCTAACACAACACATGCTTCCACTCTGGACCTGCTTAGCTTTGTAAATCAACATCCGTTAATTTTGCTTATGAATCATAGCACTTTATAGTTGTTAGGACGACAATGGTTTAAGTGCATAATACTGAAAATTTAAAATTCGACTTTGGTCAATTTTGAATAATAATTGTAATTATGGGCACCATGCCATCATAATATAAGTTGAATTTCGAGATCAATGACCGCCACTTTTGAATAACCGTTGAGGCTAGAGTGATCACCATGATGACAGAGACTTAAATGTAAAAACTTAGTTGACATGGAGACAGGTTCGTTTCACACAATCTCAAGAGCCTTATTACAAGGGTAGACTGGTGGTACTCACCACATCGATGATCTGCATAAGCGTGAGACCGAAGCTGAGTTGGAGAGGGTCGGACTCGTTAGCCACAGGTCTCTCCAGGACGTTGTAGTGGTCCAGAAGTGTGTGTAGCAAGCGCTTCTCGTGGGGGCCCTGTAGCGACTCTGCAAACACAAATGGACACAGTTGAATTATGGGTGCCACACGTGTTCTAAATACACAAAGCATACTGACAACGTTTCCGAAAAAATCAATAAACTCTGGGAAGAACTAATCGCCTACGTCCCTTTGGTATGACACGGAAAGCATAGGAAACGGCGTGCTCAATAATCCTTCTATTGTTGGGTGTGTATTCGTGGCCGCAGGAAAGTGTTTACCGTGCCGATGACTAACAATGATACGATGGATACACATATGGAGACAGAGACAGCAAGACGATCTCATAAGCCTACTTTTATTTTTTTCAAAATAGGGAAAATAGGTCAAAAGAAATTTGTGTGTAGTTGTGTCATGGTATATTTAAGGATGTTCCTCCAGTGCATTAATTATAGGATATAGGACGAGGAGCTTCACGAATTGCGTCCTTTTCATAAGGCGATCACATGATCACGCCATAGCTCAAGCGGTTAGTCGCTGGATTCCCACCTCGGCGGCCCGGGTTCGATCCCGAGTCTGGTCAAGTGGGATTTGTGGTGGACAAAGTGGCGTTGGGGCGGGTTTTTTCCTAGTACTTGGGTTTCCCCTGCCAATCTTTATTCCACAAAATTATCCATTATCATAATCACTCGGGGCAGGCTACAATAGGCAAATCAGTGGCCGCCGTGCCGAGTGGACCAGTTGGACTCCACCCCTCACTAAGCGAATTAAAAAAAAGGCATCACATCAAAGATATATGGTGTGTATGGGGGAGATAAGGCACGCGTACAGTAGGTTCGGTGAGACATGAGCTATGGCCTTCAGATGTGCATTTGCTTTGCTGCCGGAACATAGTTTGGGAGGTCAGTGGAGCTCAGTGTCTCGAGGGCTGTGAGCGAGCCAATGACGCGTGTTGTTTCATTTCAATAAGAGTAGCGCGATTGTAAGTAGCCTCGCCATTTTCGCGCATCTCAGAGCTCATATCCTGCCTGGCCAGATACCATTGGGGAGCTTAGGTGAAGATAGGAAGATAACATTAAAATTGATCTTGAATACATACGGTGTGAGGGTGTCGACTAGATTCGATAGGCTCAGGATAAGTTCGAACTAGTTGAGTAAGAAAATATTCAATAATTAGATAATGATCTAATGGAAGAACCTGACTTTTAACGCTGATAATGATTGACACGTTCCCCCATTAGCACAACACTTGACTTTATATTTTTATATATCCCTTTATCATCGATTCCCAAACTGAATCACGTGACATACAAGAAGTTTTCTGCTTCGCAGAACATCACAAATGATTGTACTTAATACATGTCACACCCCTTTTCTTTTCTCTGTATTGAATGAAATATCCGTAACAAGACCTGTTACTGTGTTCTCTGTGCGTGAACTTGAGATAGGAATAAAGGAGACATGATAAATTGCTTTCTGTCACCTCTAAATAGATTAATCAAATCATAGTAAGTTCAACTTTGTCTTGTCTGGCAAAACTTGGGATACAGACGTTACCGAAGCTTAAAAGGGTTCTTCGAGACATAAATTGGGAATCGATGTTTAAAATTAACTGCGGTGGAGTATAAGGAAACACTTTTCTGAGATCTGCATGAAAGGTATCGCCTACCTCACGCATGTACAGAATGGTTCTTCTGAGTATGGGTACAATCAAATTGCTTTAAAATAACAAGTTCTGTACTTTGCTTCACAATGTCTGGCTTGCTTACAATTGTGGGAGATCGTGGCTAGAGTCAACCAGATTTAACTCAGCCCGCCAACCACGTGGCTGACACGACTTACTTCATAACGTCAGGCTAAATTTTCCAACGTCTCATTCAACATCTCCGGTGGGATCTGTTGTTAGTCATAGCCTTCAAGTGAGCAGTTCTCATGGATCTTCCCACGCAACTAACACACACGCACACACAAACACTGGTCAGCAGTCTGCTGTAAATACAGTACTTAATGAATCTTCCGTGTTCCACAAAAGCAGATGCTTTCTTGACATGCGGAGGAGTAAGCGTCACAATTATATCGTATTCGGGGGTCCTCATATCAAATCTCGACCTAGAAATCGAATATCCTAAACGAGGTTTCCTTTGTTTATTCCAGTCCCTTCAGGCAAATTTCGGGACAGCAATTCAAATCAGAGAAATCCCGTTTTCTTTCACAGCCCTACCAATTAATTGCTCTTTATTGAACCTATGATCCGGGTTCGATTCCCGGTGCTACCAGATAATTTTCTGAGAAGTAGTGGGTCTGGAACGGGGTCCACTCAGCCTCGTGAGGATAATTGTGGAACTATTTCAAGGAAATAGCGGCTTCGGTCTAGAAAACTGAAATTAACGGCCGTGGGGATTCGTTACGCTGACCACGCGACACTCTTTATCCGCTGAAGTTGGCCTTAATATCGCAGACAGGCGGCGGTCGCTCGGTCGGTGTAGTTCGCTTAGGGATTCAAACCACGGAGTTTGCTTTATTTGTTTATCAGTCATGGATAGAGTCTAAGCTATCTAACTAACTAATTCCATGCAGCTTAGTCCTTCTTGAGAAGCTACCAGTTGCTCAGCTACCTCATAATTTCACAAAATATAATGGAACCTGAAGGTTCCCTGTCGTATTCACAAAGCCCTCCACTGATCCCTATCCTGGGTCGGATGAATCCAGTTCGTACCACTCCCTCTGATTCCTCCAAAATCCGTTTCACTAATATTATCGCATCTACGTCTAGGTCTCTCCTTTCCTTGCTTTCCTCTCTGCTCTCATGCGGGCTACGTGACCTGCCCATTTCGTTCTTCTTAACTCCATCATTATAATTATATTTGGCGAAATGTACACATTAAGAATCTTCTAATTATACAGTTTTCTCCAGCCTCCTACTACTTCATGCCTCTTCAGTCCAAATATTTTCCTCAGCACCTAGTTCTCGGGTTACGTCCAGTCTGTTCTTCCCTCAATATCAGAGACCCTGTTTCACAACCATACAAAACCACTGGCAAAGTTTATACTTTTGAATACTTTATTTTTTTTACGTTATTGGACAGCAAGAGAGACGACAGAAATTTTTGAACTAAATGAAAGCAAGCATTAACCGAATTAACCCTGCATTTAATTTCCTCATGAATACGATTTTGATGTGCTACAGTTGTTCCCTAATATTTGATTTTTACCATATATTCAAAGGATTTATTAACTGTCTTTGTGTTATGATTTCTCTCTGCATGCTATTGACAATGAATCAACAAATATATTTCTTGATCAACTGAGGTATGGTCAAATGCTGGGGCAGATTCTTGTCCACGGTATTAAATGAAGAAAACGAAACGGATTACAGGTCCATTTCTACTCTTACTGGATTTTTGGACTTTTCAAATCTCACTACTTTACAAATTTGGTAATCCAGCAGTGAAATGATTGCGATAAGCTTTATTTTAGTGAATCCAACTGAGTAAGCGTTTTCGTTCTTTTCAAATGATGATGGAAACAGATCCAGTTTACGAAGCAGCGTTGTTTTCTCTTCGCAACCCTGACGAAAGTCGAGCAACCCAGTAGTACTGAATATAGGATGCCATCTTCACAAATTTTCTGAACTGAATTATAACGTACATCGCACAATATGTTGACATTTTCATTATCAGGAAAAGCGAGGGTAATTTTGCGCAGTAACTGGATAGGGCCATCCTGCGTTGTGTTTGTGGAGAAATTAAACCGCGTTTACATCAGAATAAAAAGTTGTCATATAATAATTCTCTAATATTCTTATAAATAATGAATTACTGCATAAGTCCGAATATGAGGTAACTCCCTACTTTTTCCAGTGAGAAAACGAGAAAAAAAAATCGTTGACAAAATTCAATATGCCGCTTAGTTCTGAGGATTGTAAGAAAAAACAAACGAAAACTATAGGCCTACTACTAGGAAATAATACTGTCACGTGTCTGGGGTACGCGTGTCGAAAATAACAGGTTGTAGTTCGGATGATTGGATTTGTTAGCACCTTGGTTGCAAGTTCTCTTAATCACGCTTAAATATAGTGTTATCGTTGATTTACACACTTTCTCGTCCACGACTGCACACGCATTGTGATTCTCAATTTCCATTAGTCGTCTCCTAGCAACGGATCTCAACACAAAAACTGCATTTCAACTCACTATGAGGTCTATTTCGTTTTCAATCACTCTGGAACCTTGGAACTAAAAATCCTTCTGGACTCACTTCTCGAGCTTACGGCTGACTTGTAACTGCCCCCTGAACTAATTCTGTTACTGCATTCACTTCGCTTATATGCACTCTGCACAGATCTCACGGAAAACACTGTCTCTATTGTTGCTGACGTCACCGCTTAGCCAGAACTGTGTTTACCGTGCAGTTGCTTAGAAACGGGTTGCATAATCTCGTGGTTCCACCGCTGATCGGCACGGACGACATAGAGAACACAGCATAATCTATTGTTGTGTAACCTAGCAACGGACTGTTTACCAAGAATCTGCCTTCGACGGAACTTGTTTACCAGCACATTGCCTAGAAATGTGTGTACATGTAACAATACATTCAAGATTTAAGACCTCAAATATATTTCTAGGTATTTTCTCTGATAAAATCAAAATGAGAATTTATAACTCACAATTATCATCTTCATATATATGCTTAAGAATCCCAAAAATGAGTTGACACCTCTTTTATAAGGAGCAGTATTTGAATAAGAAGAAGGAATAAAGAACTCGTCCTATAGTCATGATAATTCGCTTTTTTAACATCTCAAAAGGAAAGCAGAAGACTATGCTGGAGAGAAGAGGTTTAGTGATGTGGTCCTTTTATTCATTCGTTGACGCACCTGATTTCGCCATCCGAGATACATTAACGAGAAATTTGATTTAGCTGTTATACTCTGTTTTCCATTATGTTGCATAATTTAGCTTGACCAGGTTACTGAGACCAGGGCCTGAATTCTATATGTGCCTTCCACCACCCCGCCAATGAGCATCCATAAAATTTTTATATAGGAAGACGACTTGCTTGTTCAGGAATGGTTAGCGAATGAGGACGGCGGGACAGAGTGAAGTGTGTTCAATGACTAACAGAGTCTGGAGTAACAAGCAACCGTAATTAGCTATTGTCAACATTTGCCCAATCAATGCGGAAGTTAGGGAAAACACATCAATCCCAGCAACCGCGTGATTTTAGTCTGGGTTATGTGTAGAGCGACTGAATGCAAATGCAGCGGTCGCTTTTAGGAATCTCACATAAGAACAACATTTGAAACGATTTGCAAAACTGACTGTGCCATGAAAGGAAATGCCACTATTCCAGTGTCTTCATACGTCATAAGAGTTAACGAAAATTTGCAGCGGTGTCTGTGTCAAGAGAATGTCAAATAAATGCCGTAAAACAAGCGCGACCACCTCATAATAAATCATTGCTTTCTCACATTCCTGGGGCACGCGGTAGCATAGTTGGTTGAGGGGCTATGCTACAAGTCGGAAGGTCGCGCGTTCAAGTCCCGATGTGATCATTGGATTTCCTTCAGTTAACCTAATCCTTCCAGCCGCACTATGGCCCTGAGGTCGACTCAGCCTCTAACATAAATGAGTACCAGGAATTAATTAAATAATTTTCCTGGGGAGTAAAGCGCGGCCGGCGCGTAAGCGTGAGAACCTTCGCGTCATCTTTGAGCCGTTTGTCTAGATAATGTGGGAGCCTCAACGTCACACAGCCGTATGGGCCTTAACGGCCTGTTACAGGGATAGTTTTACTTACCATTCTTACTCACATTCCTGATTATTTATCTAGCATACGATGGGGTACCCAAAAGAAACCGAACTAATTTTTTGTGTGGGCAGAGCTTTTGTAGTACCGCGTTTTGCCGCTATGAGCCCATAGAGCTAACATTCCTGAGTCGATAAGCCGACTACGGTTGCTTCAGAAGGTAAGGACTAGTTTCGGCAGGGTTTATACTGACAACTGTTTTGTGGGATCGTCGTTTTTGCAATGGCTGGTTTTCGTGAACAGCGTGCGGCGGTGAAATTCTGCTTTTCGCTCGGGAAAAGTGGAACAGAAACTCTTGAAATGTTAAAAACGGTGTACAAGGACGATGCTATGGGGAAAACTCAAGTGTTTGAGTGGTTTTCCCGTTTCAAAAATGGTGAAATGTCAATTGATGACAAACCTCGTTCTGGTCGTCCTTCCACGGCCCGAACACATGAAAATGTTGAAAAAATTCGTGAAATCATCAAGGAAGATCGACGATGGACCATTGAAGAAATTGTGGAGCTCTCAGGAGTGACTTGGAGCTCAGCGGCCAGATTTGTGGCAGTCGGGTGACTGGTTTTTCCATCATGGCAATGCCCCTGCTCACACAGCCCTGTCTGTACGACAATTCTTGACCAAAAATGGTATGACCCCTGTTCCTCACCATCCATACTCACCCGACCTTGCCCCGTGCGACTTCTTTTTGTTTCCTCGAATGAAAAGAGACATGAAAGGAAAAAATGACGGAGGCGCTGTCAAGCATCTCAAAAGATGAATTTAGACAATGTTTTGAAAAATTGAATAAAAGACTAGACGAGTGTATTAGTGTAAGTGGAGAGTACTTTGAAGGGGATTGAAGGTTTGTGCTTAAAATTTGAATAAATAAGTTTAAAAAAAATAAGTTCGGTTTCTTTTGGGTACCCCCTCAAATTTGTTGCTTCTCTTCACTTATCCTGCCATTCAGTAAGACAATCAGCAGATGAGCTACTTTCATATGCAGCTTTGTTTTGGTTTGTGCTCGCGACAGGTTTTACGAGGACATATTTCTAGGCGCGCAAAGAATTGCAACATGCGCCTATTACGTTCGCCATCGCTGTCTGTATGTTCCAGTTGTCGATCAGCATGTAAGAAATCGAGAACCACAGAAGAAATTCTGACTTGATTTTGCACTAGGCAATTGTATTGAACTTTGATGATGCATTCAGTTTTCCTTTAAAATCAAACAGCAGTGACGGATAAGATCTAAAATTTTGTAACGATGGTACTTACTTATGGAGCTGAGCCCTTCTTGAGAAGAAGCCAAATCTGCAGCTACTTAAGAACTTCCAGCATTTTATGGAACCCGAAGGTTCATTACCGTGTTCACAAGACCCCTCCACTGGTCCCTATCCTGAGCCAGATCAATCCAATCCAGCCCACCCCATCATATCCCTCTAAGATCCATTTTGATGTTGTCCACCCACATATGCCTTTTTATTCCCAGTTGTATCTTTCCTTCTGACTTTCCCACCAATATCCTATGTGCATTCCTTTTCTCCCCCATTCGTGCTATATGCCCTGCTCACCTCATCCTCCTTGACTTGATCATTCTAATTATACTTGGAGATGAGTACTAGTTGTGAAGCTCCTCATTATGCAGTTTTCTGCAACCTCGTGTCACTTCATCCTTCTGCGATCCAAATATTCTCCTCAACACCCTGTTCTCAAACACCATCAGTCTATGTTCCTCCCTAAATGTCAGAGACCAAGATTCACACCCATTAAGAACCACAGACAAAATTATAGTTTTGTAGTCACGATGGTACATGAGTGCAAATATTATATCTCTGGTCATTATCAACCGTCTTGTTTTTATATAAAAATAAACAGGACCGTGTTTTTAGATGACGGATAATGTCCAGAATATAATGTTTGTAGCAGTGACGGATACACGTAGGCTTACAAACGTTTCTGCGGGAACCTCGAATGTAACTCGATAAATGTTTCATACAGAAGCTGTAGACACAACTGAAGCTATCAGACGTCTCCGCAAGTCTCAAAAGTTTCAAAGCAAATACCAACGAGTCGAAATGGGCACCATGCACACATTTTCTAAATTTATTTGATTTAATGTTCTCACAGCTGCAGCCATGAACAGTCATGTCTTCCGTGATATAAAGTTCTTAGTTTGTTTACAGTCAACAGACGTTTCGAGGAACATATCGTCTTCATCTACAGGTTCTAAGAGTAAGCAAAGAAATACACCAGCACGATAGAGAAGGCAAGATGTGTTATATCACAGAAATCATAATTCTTTAATTTCTATAACTTATATCGTTTCATTTGCCAGGTGATTCTGCCAACGTCGCTCCGAACTGAATTTTAGTGACAATTAATACAAATGTGATAAGGCTTAAATGTATGTTGCTGTCTCGTTACCAGACTATAACGAATCAAAATTTGATTCATGAGAAAAATTAAGAGGAGATGAAATTTGGGAAATGCTTGCTACCATTCAGTCCAGAACCTTTTGTCTTCTCGTCTGCTGTCTAAAAATATAAAAATTACAATATACAAAAGTATAATTATGCTTGTGGCTCTGTACGGGTGTGAAACTTGGTCTCTGGCATTAAGGGAGGAGCAAAGACTTAGGGTGTTTGAGAACAGGGTGTTGAGAAGAATATTGGGACCGAAGAGAGATGAAGTGATAGGACGTTGGAGAGAACTGCATAATAAGGAGTTACATAACTTATACTCTGCTACAAATATAGTTAGAATGCTCAAGTCAAGGAGGATGAGGTGGGCAGAGCATGTAGCACGAATGGGTTGAAGATGAATACAAATAGGATACTGGAGGGAAAGCCAGAAAAAGGAGGCCACTATAAATAGTAATGCGCAGGAGGGGGAGGGGGGTTGGATGATAACAAAATGGATGCGATTGTATGGATTGGGTTGATCTGTATCAGGATAGGGACCAGAGGAGGGCTCTTGTGAACACGGTAATGATTATAATGCATTAGAGTACACTATTTTCAACACGTTTTCTTGCGATTTTCCACCTATGGTCGGAATTTATTTTTATTTCTGAAAAACAGATGACATTGATTGCAAAGGAAAAAAAAAGAAAATATATTTTTATAGTACTTCCCTGAATATAAGTCCAATCTAATGAATATTTTCTCCAATAATTGGTGTGATCTATATTTTTCATTATGTAATAATTCTTTTACTATTAAATATTTTGAATAAAAACGATAGCAATTTCAAGCTGCAACTTCAGGTGGAAATAAATCTTTGGCCTATGTTGTACCGATTCTGTTAACAATTATAGTAAAATTACTGACGAAAACCCAACTGTCTCTAATATCATATTGCGATATATCACGTGCAAAAGTGACTAGCGCTATCCTAATGAGCTGAAGTTGCTCAACTAACATAACACGCCATTGGCTAAAACATTAATATGTGGTAAGTAAAAAATTATGAGTTCCACAGTCTAGCCCAGATAGCGTACCTTAATTTGTTCGTTTTTGCGACAATACATTTTTCCGGCTACAGTGTTGAGGTGACGCTGTTCCAAGCGAATGGGGCGCCGTCCTATCGCACGTCACACTTCACGGAGCATGCACATATCTGTGTGACCTAAATTAGGCATGATGGAGGAAATTATTATACCCTCTCCATGTCTTCGGTGGTGATTATGGCATTCACATCCCTTTAGGATTTTATTTTTTTCGGTAGACTCAACTACGATTTCTGTGTAAAGTATCTTGACAAATACCGCCTCTGTGGTCTAGTGCTCAGAGTTCTTGGCTACAGATCCACAGGTCCGAGTTCGATTCCCGGCGGTAACAAATTTTTTGAAGAAGTAGTGGGTCTGGAACTGGGTCCACTCAGCCTCATGAGGATAATTGTGGAGCTATGTCAAGGAAATAACGGCTTTGGTCTAGAAAACCGAAATTAACGGCCGTGAGTATTCGTTGCGCTGAACACGCGACACCTTCTATCCGCTAAAGTTGACATTAACTTCGACGACAAGCGGCGGTCGCTCGGTCGATACAGTTCGCTTGCAGACTAGAAATACTGAGTGTATCTTGGCAAAAAGTATGAAGTGGATTGGGTGATGGCACCGCATAATTTAGTCAATATAGAGTTTTTTTTTCAACCGGTACATATACAGGAGAATAAGCGATGTGTAATTGTCAAAAATAAAAATTCACACATCTGCTAGTACATTGCATTTTTCGAGCACGAGACTAGATTCGAGCTTAGGAGTACGGAAGGCATTATTTTTTTAAAAGAGTCTTGTTACAAAACACCGATAAGAATTAGGGTTGAAATTGGTAAGAATGACTGCATTTCAGCATCCCGCTGCAATTGTTTAACTTAACGTCCATGTATTTATCGTCCGTCAATATTGCAACACTCGTTTATTCACTACTTAATTTTAATTTTAGTTTAACATTATACACTTTGACACTACATGTTTCGGCTCCAAACGGCCATCTTCAGGTGTCTTATATTTTATTAAATTATGTTAAAACGGCTACACTGTCTCAGTCCGTATTAAAATCACACGCTGTAGTTCTCTTTTTAAGGTAAAACCAGATAAAATCCTTTAAAGTTTCATTATACCCATGTTATTTTGGTGCATTTTATTTCACCTCACACGGGGTGTCGTCCGTTGTTCATAAATGTATGTCTTTCCAGGGTGTTTGGTCTCGGCAGCTTGCCCCTCACGTTCGTAGCCTACTTTTCAGTTATGACTGAGACAGTCCCCTGGTTTTCGTGTTTCCTTCACAGCGTGTGGTGTGAGGTGTTGAAACCATCTCGTAAGATATGAGTCACCGAACAGTTCCTCCTAGAAGTAACCCTCTAACTTTTTATTTGGGAGGTGCTCGGGTCAAACTTCGCGTGTGGCAGCGGCCGTTCTGACTGAGGTTTTACATTGTTTTCCTCAGTAAGCTCATGCAAACGCTGAGATAGTACTACAAGAGCGTCGTTCAATATCCCTCTTAGTTCATCAGTCATCCTACCATTCTGCGCTATTTAAACTAGTCAGCGCCATTATCGTTAAATATTCCCCTACAGGAAGGATATTAATAAGCAGGAAGGACACATTCAAGGAAGTAAAGGGAAGCGATTATTTTCAAGGATTTGATTGCAGAAAATGTGTAAAACCACTGGAAATTAGTCAGGATGGCCGGTCCTCGGGCTGATATTGGAACCTGGAATCTCTGAAATACGACGGAGCCACTCAGAATACTGAGACATGAGTGTGGAAGGGAAATATAAGTTAGGAGGTGATGAAGGAGGATGATGGAGAAAAAGAATAAAGAAGAAAAATATGACACTTCATTTTACGGTTTAAGTAATTATGGTGTCCAGCGTTACCGCTGTCACGAACACTGTCCGCTCTGTCTCTGGAATCCAGGGCACCCTCAGGCAGGTTAGGGGGATATATCCTCTACATCATTCGCATTCTGACTGCAATCGGAGTGGGTCAACGTCACCACATAACGAAATTAAATCTGTTCTGCTAAGATCTCTTAGGTCCTGTCGAACGCAGCGCTCCACTCCGCATATCAATGAGTGACGAGTTTATTAATTAGTGAGAGCTCAGTGATGTCATTGTGATGGTTTTGCGAAAACTAATTCCATCAGTTAGGGTGCTGTCCATTGGGCTACAACCAAATTAGAGGTGTCTATTTCAGGCTGAGATGGACGTAGATGTAATTACATGAATGAAAGCTCAGTAGTTCATGATGTGACGTATCGACCCACTGCTAGGCAACGCCCGCAACACACACGCGGCCAACAATAGAAGAACGGTGTTTTCTGTGTCCACTCGGCGACAGTTGCTATGCAATGCACAACAAACGCGGCCAAAAAGAGCAGGGTTGTGTTTTTTGTGCTCCGTGCTCCGTGTTGCTACTATATAAGGGAGACCATTTGAAGGAATAATAGAGTTAATATAAGGGGAATACAACGGCGTACAACGGACTACAACATAATGAGATTTCAATCATAGGCAGGAAATAGCCACGGGAAGTTAACAGGTAAAGAATAATTAGAATTCGGCTTCTGAAGACTTAGTGTGTGCCAAGCAGAATTACTGAGGTTTTGGACTTTTTCCATCATCCGGAATTCTTGATAATAGAGGACACGACGTTACGGAAACTGGATATGTTTCCGTCTTCAGGTAAGAAAGGAAGACACCTAGTCAGTTGGGCCCTTAGAAAAAACTAATCTCAATCATTGGACTGGATTAGCTCTTTCTAAAGGCCCAACTTTCCGAAATGTCGTGTCCTCTATTACCTAGAATTCCGGACGATGGAAAAATACACTTAGAAACGAGATGGTTGCTCCGAAACAAATATACGGTTTCCGAGACAACGCATTCACGAGGAGCAGTAACTGAAAACTTGGAGGCGGTGATCTCTATTCGGTTCTCTTGTAGATATAAAAGGGGGTTCATCCTGAATGTAAGACAGTCAGAAGTTCATTCGCAAGAGAATCCAGAAGGCAGTTCAATAGTTGAGCATTCAGCTGTGAAGTGTTAAGCAGATAAGATTCGTTACCAATCAACGACTAGCAAGCAGGCGTTGAAGACTTTATTTTGTGTGTTATAGTCGTAGTAATCTTTAAAGTGTTATAATCATTTGTAGTAACGACTTGTGAGTGTCTAATAAATCTATTCCTCAAATCCAGAAGCCATTATTATTAGTCACGCTAACCAGGAAGACTTAATATTTATAAATATATCGCGGGGAAATGCGGCGCAAATATATGAACCGAAATAAGCTACTTTAAGATAGTTCCAAAGGCGGGATTTTTTAGACATGGCAAAGAACTTTTGAATTCAGTAAAAGTCAGGATATTTCTTGACAAATTTTCAATGATACAAATCCATAGGCCGGTCACGGTAGCCGAGCGGTCTAAGGTATGTACTGTCTCAACTCGCTTGGAAACCGGGATCGTGGGTTCGAATCCCACTCAAGGCATGGATGTTTAGTTTGTGTGTGTGCATTTTTCTGTGTTTGTGTACAGGTAGAGGCCTTGTGACGAGCTGATCACCCGCCCAAGGAGTCCTACCGAACGTGTAAGATCTAGAAAAAACTGAAGTGAACGGAGAAGTTCATGGAGGTAGGCCTAGGCCCACTGGGGCTGTAGTGCCAAGGAAAAAAAAATCCATAGAGCTAATTAGGAAATTTGTGACTACAACGATGGACTGACCGCTAGTGGACTGCTCTTTACACCGAGTCTCCTTCGGTCAAAGAGCGTTAGAAGGAACAGTCAAATAGCCTCATGGAAGTTATACACCAAACAATATGTTTGGGGGCTAAAGTTGCTTCGACGAGTAGAAAGATTTAGACCGTAAAGTAACGGTAGTCATCATAAGCTTTTGATAAGTGATCTGCTGTCAGCAGGATGTTATTCTGTATCTCGGAAATGAAACTTTCTTAACAGAGACTGGATGAAATATCATATATCTTGAGAATTATAACATGACGTTTTTATGTCATTGAATTCGAATCCCACTCGAAGCATCAGTATTGTTTCATTATCCAAACATTTATCTTCATCGTTATCATCTTCATCATCATAGCCTTCATCACTAGCATCATTCTCATTATCATAATCATAATCACCAACAACAAATTTCAGATATTAACATGTGTTCTGCTCAGTCTCAGAATCAGCTGACAATTAGTGCAGCCACGCAATTTGCTTCATAGCAATATTAAAATCTGTTTCGTTCCATAATTTCTAACTTTTCAATGTTTTTTTTTTCCCTGGCACTACAGCCCCAGTGAACCTAGGCCTACCTCCATAAACTTCTCCGTTCACTTCGGTTTTTCTAGATCTTACACATTCGGTAGGACTCCTTGGGCGGGTGATCAGCTCGTCGCAAGGCCTCTACCTGTAGACAAACACAGAAAAACGCACACAAACATCTATGCCCTGAGCGGGATTCGAACCCACGATCCCGGTTTCCAAGCGAGAGAAGACAGTACATGTCAACTTTTCAATGTTAGGACTATTAAATCAACACATTTACATTCACAAAAAGCTGAAGAAAGAACATAAAGTCACGAAACGTTTTGCGCATCTAAGTTCAAAAATTTTGTCTCATAATTTTCTATAAGAAACTAAGGTTATAATATTACTTGTTACTTTATTTGGCTACGAAACTGGCCTGTCATCTAAATGGAAGAAGAGGGACTGTGTCTGAGAACAAGGCTTTGACATACGAAAGCTAAGAGGAAACAGGTGCAGACAGACGGAAGTTGTTTCATGTATATATTTTGTTTCAAAACACGTACTTTGCTACTAACGTGATTGTACCGTATCTCAACGTTTGGAACGCAAAATAATAATAGTGACCACAAATTTTGGAGAACAACTCTGCTATCAGGAGAATGTTGTTTGTCACCTATAAACAGAAATATTTTTCTGAATAAAGCAACGTGTCACATTCCTTGATAACTCTAACGTGTCATGTTTCGTGGTTTTATAAATGCTCAACTCGGACTTCTGTGGGTGAAGTTGAAGCGATGCCTCGGAATGACACAGAAGATTGAGGGGGAGGGGGAAGTTGTGAACGTGGCTGATGCATTCGTAAAATGTAAACTCTCTCTCAAAACTTTTCTTTATGCTCCAAAATATAAACGAATAAGCGTAAATGACATTGGCATTCCTCATTTCTGTCTCTGATACACAAAGCTTGACAAATTTAATTTGTTTTGATATAATGTATTTTCCTTGAAGCAACCAAATCAAGGCAGGTAATTTTCTTATTCTCTGGGATATACAATGCCATGCTTAATATACTTCATTCACTGTATGAAGCAGACATCAGCAAAAGGACTTTTATTCTGAAATTGATGTCAAGATAATTTATATTTCCCTAGGGATTTCGATTAAGTTTAATTTATGATACTCACACAGCGACAAGAACACCGATTGAGGAAGTTTAAAACAGAGTGTTGAAAAACGTTTGGAAAAAACAGAGGGGAAGTAACAAGGGGCAAAGAAAATTACATACACATAATAACGAATTTTATAATTTGTATTCTTCAATTATTACAAGAGAGAATAAATCAAGGAAGATGAAATAGATCGGGCTCATCTAGCACGCATGAGGGGGAAGAGAAATGCACAAAAGAAGCTGAGAGGAAAATATGATGGAAAGAAATCACTAGAGATGTATAGCGTAGATGGGAGAATAATATTAAAATAGACATAAGGAATGGGTGTGGTCTGGATTCATCTGGTGAAGAGTAAGGGCGACATCTTGTGACCACGGAAATGAACCTTCGAATTCGGCAAGAAGTTGGGAACCTATCGACTGGCTGAGCGACTCAGCCTCTGAAACAGGAGCTTGGCCAGGAACGATTTAAGCGGAGATAGGTGCGTGGATTTAAATACTGGGACAACCTGGAAAGACAAGAAAATATATCGGAAATGTTACAACATCCGATATACATTAAAGTCTTCTATCGGTAGACAATGCATAAAAAGAGCTACAGAAAAACAAACAAGACAGGAAATGAAGTGTACTGCTGTTTTCTAGAATGTGATGCCGTATAGTCTGCTACAAGTTTATCGACGTTTCAGAGTAACGTATTGCATAATTCTTCAGGGTCGAGAAGTAAAGCGAGCCAGCAAGCAAAGTGCTATAATTTTGTTTGCTGCTTATTTAACGGGGTAACTCTTCAACCCTGAAGATGGATGCAGTACGTCCCTATGAATCACTGGTAAACTTCTACCAGGCTACACGGCATCACATCCCGAAAGATAGAACTCTTGATAGTCACCGCCATGAGAATCTCCAATACCACACGAAACAGGATACATTCAACTCAAAAGATGACACATTTAATTAATGTGTTCACTGAGAATTGCAGCAATGTTGTCAGCTCAACTGATGCTTATTAGGAAGTCCCGTATCAAACTGTTTGCTATTCTCAATGAATTTTCTCGTTGTTTTCCTCAGATCTTCAAGGAAAATGCCGAGATGTTAGCTTACTTAAAATTAGGAGGCGCCATAGCTCAAGTGGTTAGTCACTGGCTTCCCACCGCGGCGGCCCGGGTTCGATCCCGGGTCTGGTCAATTGGGATTTGTGGTGGACAAAGTGGCGCTGGGCGGGATTTCTCCAAGTACTTCGGTTACCTCTGCCAATCTTCATTCCACCAAATTCTCTATCATCATAATCACCCGGGGCAGGCTACAATAGACCAATCAGTGGCCGCCGTGCCGAGTGGACCCAGTTGGACTCCCCCCCCACTTAGAGAATTAAAAAAAAATACTTCAAAATGCCCAAGAGTAGCTTCTTTTCCCATTTTTTTTTTTCATTTCAGTTTGCACTGATCTTGTCGTCTGACGCTTTCGAATTTGAATATTCAAAATGTCGGCTAAATAAAGCATAAACAAAATGAGTGAATACGTGTACGTAAATGGAACTAACAACTCGCACTAGTGTTCATTTGCTGAAGACACAAAGCTACTGCTTGAATTTCTTTGCTAATGAGTGTCTCGATACAAGGCTAAGTGCCTTGTACTGCGGCCACTTCTGGCCTATTGTACCAGCCCCAGATGATAGGTGAGGGTGATTGTGGAGTAATTGGTGGAATGAAGATTGGCAGAGGAAATCGAAGTACTCGGAGAACACCTGCTCCAGCGCCACTTTGTCCACCAAAAATTCTACTTGACCAGACCCGGGATCGAACCCGGGCCGCCGCGGTGGGAAGCCAGCGACTAACCGATTGAGCTATCACAAGGCCGTAGTCTCTCGATAAGTAGATGAGACAACAGTAGATTTATTGTCTGTCTCCAAACGTTAGCTTTTCCTATACTGCACTGCGGTACGACGAGATGTGCATTTTTGTGTCCTAATTCTCTAAACTATAAAATTTATTTATGAAGGCTTACTTATCGTTTATGACAATTTGTTATCTTATTTTGGAAGATTTTATAATCTCGAGTTGTCATTTGTTAGTTTCGTCTATTTACATGCAGTTTAGAGCGGTATCGTATTTGGTTGAGGGGCTATGCTACAAGCCGGAAGGTCGCGGGTTCAAGTCCCGATATATTGGATTTTTTCAATTGGCCTAATCCTTCCAACCGCACAATGGCCTTGGGGTCGACTCAGTCTCTAACAGAAATGAGTACCAGGAATTTTCCTGGGGAGTAAAGTGCGGCCGGCGCGTAAGGCTGACAACCTTACCGCCATCTTTGAGCCGATTGTCTAGATAATGTGGGAGCCTCAACGTCTCACAACCCTATGGGCCTTCACGGCCTGTTACAGGAATAGCTTTACTTTTTTTTACTTTTACGTGCAGTTTAGATTAGATTAGAATATACTATAGAAATGGACACTAAATAATCTTAGCATTGCGATTGTCCACGACTTATGTTTTATTAATGTACAGTTTATTATTACAAAAAATTTATGATTTCAGTCTCCCCCTCTTCCAAATTGTCTCAGCGAGTTGTGACAGCACCCATCTGACTTCTATTTGCAGCGTGGTTCTAGAAACCCCTGATAAGATTCCAGCTCGGTACAGTCCGAGATGTCTCAAGGGTCGCTGCTGAACTTTGCTGTGACTGCTGTCTTTATTCTGACTTGAGGGAAGTTCGGGTACCCTGTATCCCAAAGGGGACACACAAGGATGTGACAGAAGACGCTTGTGATGGGAAAATTTGTTTACACAAACCAAAAAGTACTGAGGAAGAAGAGAGAGAGGGACAGTTTCGTGCACGATAGAGTCTGTACAAGAACAGAACAACTGTTTGCAGAATTTGATACGCCTCCTGAGAATTGCAATCTTGCTGCGTATAAATCTCACAGACTTCCCGTGACGATCGCCGTCTCAGAAAATTTGTCCACTCAGACCAGAACTGCAAGTTAAGCATGTGGTGTGTTCACGAAATAAGTACCTGCTAGTGCAGACCGTGAACCACACCAAACGCAATGTTACAGCACGTACTGTGTACATACATGCAACTGCTACTAACATTTAATCGTCAAGGAAAGAATTTGAATCTGTTTATTCACAAATTCTAAAATTTCTGTGAGGAGTACTGCCTTAAAAAAGACATACGGATGGCTACAAGTTTAAATATATAAGGTATTTCCTATCCAGTTTGGTTTCAAGTTTCGAAGAATACCTCTTAATTCTTAGGTGCAATATTACCAAAGTGGACATATCTTTGTATCTATTTGTCCCCGAATTCAATTTAAGAAACGAATACCTCTAACGCTATTCGATACATTTTCGTCAAACGTAGGATAAGAACCATGTGTTTACTTACATCTTTACGCCCAGCATCTTCAGTTTGCTTAGGATAGTTTCCCAAGAGAATTTCTAGTCAATTCCCTGTGTCAGTTCCTAGTTTCCTTCATCCCGGTCGGCCTAAAGTACGCAGGACAGATGGGAACACAATGACCAAGCAGTAGCAGACAATGAATGAGGTGGCGTTCTGAGATTTCGGGGCTCGTCATAGAACCAACATTCTGTGTTAAGAAATATTTAACGAACTTTTGAGTATAAAAATATGGTTAGCGTCATTGTCATTTTACATAGGGTACTGTCTTCACATTCGAAAAACCCAACGGAAGTTCAAGTCACGAAAGGATTGCTTTGGACCAAGTTTAGAATCTGGGGCCCCCATTATAGGAATTAGAAATCTATTAATCAGGTACAATTTTTTAGGTTTTCACATCGGTGAAGAATCATATCCATCTCATGATGGAGGCATCAAGTTCCTCCGAAGTACGGGATTTGCTACCCATTCCAATACTATAAAACAACTCCATCTCTTTCTTCCTCTCAAAAATATACATTTTATTTTCGGTTTATATTTTGGAAGTTTATTTTGTAAACAGTGAGCAGGTAGAGCGCGGTCAGTATAGCGACTGGCTACGGGCTGATTGACAGAGGTATCGGAGTTAGAGTCTCGGTAGGGTCAAACATTTTCTCTTCTCCAAGTCGTCCAGACGGGTTCTGGGGCCAACCCAGCCTCCTTTCCTTTGGGCACCGGAGATTATTCCCCGGGTGTAAAGCGACCAATCACTTGAAACTAGTGCCGAAGTCAAGAAAACGTGGATCTATACATCAACTGCCCAATACGGGTAGTGGTCAGTTATTTAAGAACAGGGACAACTTTACAATTTTTTTTAGAAACACGTTCTTGTCCAGACTTTCCACTCAGACAGGGCAGTCTTAAATATCGTATCTCATTTTTTCTTCCTAATTTGCTCCCGGTATCCCGCTTTCTAATTTAATTAATCATCTGGTATTATTTATTAATATTACCATTGAAATTATCTGCATAGAAACGTAATCCTTCGTCAGCCAATACCACTCCGGAACGTATCGTTCTCATTGTTGCTGTATCGATAGTCGAAAGGACGCTATTCATCTGTTTGTTCCATTAGCAATATGGCGGAGAGTGTCTGAAGGGCAGATCTGAGCGCGTGTGTGAATACAATATACATCAGGCATAATGACACAAAGCGGAAGAGAATTGCAGAGTAAAATGTATTTCATAAGTCTTCACGCTCCTGAATTCTGAAATTTTGCTATCAGTAGCAATATTTAAGTTAAAATATTCCGAGGGAAATTCACTGCAGCAAGATAGAATAGCATGGATGCATATTGTTTAGTTGGCGTTAATGTGTTATATGAATTCTGAAGCATACGCATTTTAGTAGAAATATCAAGCTTGAAGTCTGTACCATTAGGAGAAGTAAAAGGAACAAATATCATTAGACGTTAGACGACGTTCACGTTTCTAAGTCGGATATTACGAGTATACAGACCAGGAGGGGTATCTACACAACCGCTATGAATTTACGGCTGTCCTGTGTATGCAGCGCTGTCCAACACTTTGTGCTGGTATTGAATGTTATAATTACATTTTACCGAATAGAATAAAAGTACAATAAGTCGCCCTATGCACACACAGGTCTATATGCTGCGTTTGAGACCTATTGCCAGTGGCTTCAGTATGGAGTATCCGGAAGAAATACAAGTATCCATTCAACATAGTGACACGAGAGCTTTCCATACAAGTGCATAATTGTTACACATGTAACATAATGTGACATATAGATCTGTTGCCGGGTAACGACTCGGTAAACACATTCCCGCGACAACTAATACGTAGCTAACAAACTGATAAATTCAGTTGCTATGCAACGGGCTGTAAATACAATAATAGAGGAAGAGTTGTTTTCTATGTGGTTCGCATATATCTATTGCTAGGCAACTGATGTGTTTTCTATGATCTGATACAACTGAATCTAGACTATGATGAAGTGGTGATATCTCTTAAGTTAACCTTATGATTTCGTACCTGTAATTGATAAAGCTTCGCTGTAATACATTCGGCAGCCAAGAAGCCATTCATATTGTGACACGTCAATGCACTGCCAGGTTACGGCTCGATAAACACCCAGCATTTCACGCATGCAGCAATAATAGAGTGGAGTTATGCAACCCATTTCTAGGCAACGGCTTTGTAAAACAGAGTTCCGCGTAGGCAATGATGTCACACAACAGTGGATACAGAACACTTGACGTGTTTTCTGTAGGTCTGCGCCGTAGGTTTGTAGGGGGCAGCAAAGGTCGTTTGCGGGCATTCGTAAGCTAGAGGAGTGCGTAACAAATGGACTTCACTTGAGTTCTGAAGTTCCAAGTGAACTGCACTGTGGCCAGAAGAACAATTAGAAGAGTGTTGTAGTACAGTGACATTGGGAGTGTGTAATTTAGTGAGACTATTATAGTACTGTGTTTTAATTGCGTTGCCAGGATACCAATAGTCAAGACGGAGAACCCTAGTGTGTGTGCAACGGTGAAATGTAAATTGTATAAATCAGCAAGAGCGCTGCATTAATTGTAATTAAGAGAGAGAGTGTAACGGAAGTGCTAATGAATCAAAACATCCGAACTAGAGAACCCGTTATTTCTGTCACGCGTACACCCTACACGTGACATTATGTTAGCTGCTTGGCCTTGCAATTCAGATTAATTTTAATTGACTCCATACATTTTGTTCATTTGTCCCAGGTTTCTTTATTTTAAATGCTCTTACAAGATTCAGTAAGCTAAGAGGTGCAACAGGCTTCCAATTTTGTTATGTTTGCTGAATTAGTTTGCGGGAAAACTGGACGAACTTACTCCAGCCATGTTGAATTGAGTCCCACTGTCTAAATGCAGACAGGCAGCCCTTTGAACCATCCAGGTGAGTCAACCCAATTCGGCTCGACTGAGCTCCATTCGGTTGCTGCTTTGGCCGCAGTTAAGAGGCTTTCAGAAGGGAGCATTATAGTTAGAGTAGACGTGTCAAGGATTTGCCTCTTGCTAGTGAATCAAGTAGGAGTATATTTGAAGGAATAACGTGAGAAGTGATTTTACATATCCCACAGCATTATGCTGCGAACTCTGCGTTATTATTAAAATATGATACGTAAGGAAATTAATAGCAAGTATAATTAGAATGATCAAATCAAGGAGGATGAGGTGGGCAGGTCATGTAGCACGAATGGGGGAGACGAGGAATGTGTATAGGATATTGGTGGGAAAGCCAGAAGGAAAGAGACCACAGGGAAGACCAAGGCGTAGGTGGGCGGAAATGGATCTTAGAGAGATAGGATGGGATGGTATGGATTGGATAGATCTGGCTTAGGATAGGTACCAGTGGAGGGCTCTTGTGAACACGGTAATGAACCTTCGGGTTCCATAAAATGCTGGGAAATTCTTGAGTAGCTGCAGAATTGGCGGCTCCTCAAGAAGGGCTCAGCTCCATGAGTAAGTAAGTTAAGTAAGTAAGTAAGAAAATAAATAGACATTTCTTGCGAATATTTTAAAAGACATGATTAAGAGCTTCAAATCTAGACTGTCTACTCTGATAATATTTTGGATTCCAGTGGTTTGATATCACAATCAAGTCACTGCGGGATTAGCAATTTATTGAAATGAACCAGGATAATCTTCTTTCTACAATTTGTTTTCGGAAAGTATCCGGTTAGAATCCGAAATAGGTTACTCTGATTATAGATTTTCGTAGTTTTGAAAATTTAGCTCACTAATGCTGGGTCAGTGTCTTTAAGTGAGGCACATTATCTCCGACTTATTGGCTACCATCTTCTGATGTAATTTAACACTATAAAAATCTACAGTTTAGGAAATTACCATTAAATAACCTAGACGTCAGTAATTATGAGGAAAATGAGAAAAGAACTAGATGATTCAACTTATATAAATGTTCCTATTTCCAATCCGCATTATCCTCTATCGATATATTTTAGTTTTTTCCAGTCTTTCCTTTGCCAGTCCATCACAGAGTTCTTTCATTCACCTGATTTTCGGCGTTTCTCCCTTCTTCCTACTTCATGTTGTCTATCCGAGCACTTGGTCGGCCAATCTGTTACCTGAAATAATTTTGTGCGTCTATACAACACAAAATATTGCTATATACCATTCAAAATCAATTTCCTAAACTATCATATTCCCTAAATGGGTGGTTAGTAACTTTCGGCATATGTATACAACTTACGAAAGCCTAAGTCTTGCTGGGATATTCTTCTTCTGTCCCTAACATGTAGATGTCATTGTTGTAAATTGTAGTTACAGAATGGATCGCCAGGCGGCAGTGAGAGAGATACCTATATTTCAGTCATCATTGAAATTTAGGAAAACAAAATCCGATTGTTGTTATCGTGCTTATTAACTGAAATCGCGTTTCAGAGGAAGAGTTTTTTATGTGTAGTAGCTCCACCTAACGATATTTCTGCTAAGTGCTCTGATATAATAAAGTTCACCTGAAAACTTCGTTGAATAATTTCAACTTGCCCTCTATTAGCCATCCAATAAACTGACAATTTCCAGTCATATCAATTATCAGACAAACTGAGACGATGATTGGATATAGACATAATCATTGACGTACGACGTTCCATCGAGGCTAAATCCTAATAGGACAGTAAATATGACTATAAAGATATAACCGACTCGTGAGGTCTAGAGACATAAAGGTGATCGGCTTTTATTCTTGAACTAAACAAGTATTTACATCGGTTATCCTTAAAACACTGACTTAATGACGTCAATAATTATGACGATGGTTGCTCTGGCTAGAAGATTGTCTTGTGGTCGGTGCCGTGATTACATGATCAAATAGAGGCGCCTTGCTGCAGCAGCTTGACTGGCGTAAAGCGATTACAGACCGGTAAGTGGAAGGAAACCGTCCGATAGACAGAAGGGTCCCCGCTCGACCCCACTTCTGCCTCCAGTGTACATATATATGCAGCGGTTTCACCGAACCGGGGTTCAGTAAATTGGTCCCTGGAAGGCAGCAGTTCCTGCAAAACCATTAATTGAACACACCTCCCCTATTACTTATTAGCCAACATCCGTTTATAAAATACCGCATATCGGTTCAACAAAATTGAAAAATGTAGTTTTGCGATTTCTGAAACGCAACATACTCACAGACAGATTGACTTACAAGGAGTATGGCGCCACAGAATAAACAGATCTGAATCTATGATGTTATAAATTTCTGTTATAATTTCGGATTCTCTACGGCACGTACGTTAGTCGAAACATCAATATTCGTTAGTGTACGCGTGGATGTTAGGAAGCCTGCTGTCCCCAGTGAGATCCACTTCTTCACAGGCTAGTGATTAAAATATATATGGATTTCAAGTTGATAGCACTACAACTCCAAGAACAAAGAAGATGTATTCATCATAATAATAAACATCATCGTCAAGAGGAACATCAGGAATGAAGCTCCTAGCCTTTTCCACTAATAAGTGAGATGCAAGTTTCCAGAACTGTGAAAATTTTTATTGTGATCTCCTGGGTTATGACAAAATTCAGACTTGTAGTTTTCGAAAGGAACTAATAACTCCATCTCCAAGAATAGAGACAGAAGTTTCTCCGAAACGTCCTCAACTCTTTAGGAGACTATAGCGGGGCATAACTCAGACGGCCACGCTCTAAAGAACAAGAACTGCCCATTCTATCTTCCTGCCGGACGTTCAATCGTTCCTGAAATGTTATGAATCCGTTAAATGGGTCTGTGAACTATAATGCGGGTCAAAACATGCAAAAACGAAATGCGTAATCAAATATTTAACACATTATATATGTTAAAACAATATTCGCCAATCACAAGGCCGCACAGTATAAGGCATGATATATCTTCGCCCGCTCGAAAGTTGGAATCATGGGTTCGAATCCTACTCAAGACATAGATGTCTGTTGCATCGGGCTGATTCCCCTCCCAAGGAATCCTACTGACTGCCTTAGACTAAGAAACTGAAGTGAATCGAAGGGTTTCACAGATCCCCCAAAATACAAGTGAGAGCAACAGAACTAGAAGAAGAAGAAGGAGAAAGAGGAGAAGAAGAAGAAGAAGAGTAGTATTCCTGTATATCTAACAAAAACAAACTCCGTGGCCTGTAGTATACAAGCGAGCTATACCGGCCGAGCGACCGCCGATTGTCGATGAAGTTAGTGCTAACTTTAGCGGATAGAGTGTGTAGCGTGGTCAGCGTAACGAATCCCCACGGCCGTTAATTTCGGATTTCTAGACCGGGGTCGCTATTTCCTTGAAATAGCTGCTCAATTAACCTCACGAGGCTGAGTGAACCCCGTTCCAGACCCACTATTTCCCAGAAAATCTAGTAGCGCCGGGAAACGAACCCGGACTTGTAGATCTGTAGGCAGAAACTCTGACCACTAGAGCACAGAGGAGGTCTCTACTATTCGTGCATACCTACAAAATTAAAATACATTACGTACTATGTGTGCCGTGATACTCCAATTGAATTATGTAGTAGCGTGCCGACGTATGAAATACTGGACTCATATATGGTTTTAAGATTTAAATCTTACTTACTGAATTGTATCGAAGAGCATGTCTCCTTGTATGCGGATTCGTCTATTGCAATGCCTTTTCCATCACAAAATGATAAAATACAATAATCACAAAATGATAAAATACAATAGGCCCCTAGCGGAATTCTAAACAAGTGTACTTTCTGCTTCATCGGAATACTCAGCAGGGTTGGCTGTATCTGCGTTACGGTCTGCAGACACTGGTAGAAGTTAATGTCTTGACACTGGACGTTAGCTCCGAAATTTCCGATTCCCTGGTCAATGAAACAGCAGCGGGGATTCCGACGAGCGTACTCCTTCTGCGTTATGTTCTGCGTTACGTTCTTCAGTACAAATACCAGTTTCTTTTTATTGCTAGTGGGGTGGGACTAAGTCCCTTGTACTGCGGCAACTTCTGGCCTATTGTACCAGTCCCAGATGGTAGGTGAGGGTGACTGTGGAGCAACTGGTGGAATGAAGATTGGCAGGGGAAACCAAAGTACTCGGAGAAAACCTGCCCCATAGCCACTTTGTCCACTACAAATCCCACTTGACCAGACCCCGGATCGAACCTGGACCGCCGTGGTGGGAAGCCAGGGACTAACCGCTTGGGGTATGGCGCGGCCTACAAATAACAGTATGTAAATGTATTTGTGACAACATGTTTAGGCATGTTTACTTTAAATACACAAATAAACACGTCACGCATACCAAGTATTCATAAATAAGAATAATGAATGTGTGTTCGGCGGACGAGTAATTTAGTCGCAAAAGGAAATGGAGTTGCTAAGGGAGTCAAGTGCCGGTCACGGTAGCCGAGCGGTCTATGGCATGCACTGTCTTCGCTCGCTCGGAAGCCGGGATCGTGGGTACGAATCCCACTCAGGGCATGGATGTTTGTGTGCGTTTTTCTGTGTTTGTGTACAGGTGCGACGAGGTGATCGCCCGCCCAAGGAGTCCTACCGTATGTCTAAGATCTAGTAAAACCGAAGTGAACGGAGAGTTTCATGGAGGTAGGCCTAGGCCAAAATGAGAGCTGTAGCGCCAATGAGAAAAAAGGGGGGGGAAGTCAAGTTGTGGTAATATGTGCACAATTAGATTGTGCATACCGGCATAAATTCAGCCCCGAAGACCTGCCACATGTCGAACTGTGGACAATAACTCTCTTTCAACGTGAGCTCTGTAAACAGGAGAGAGAGAGAGAGAGAGCACTTCTATTTTTCTGTTAACAGATGACACTTGTAACAGAATTCTCGGTCTCCAGCGTCTGATAGCTTGACTGTGGCAGATGAGAACCCGCAGCGAGTTTCCAGATCCACAGGTGATGTCGAAGATTTTTATTTTGCAGTTGTTCTTTTTTTTCTGTGTAGATGTGTAAAGGCTAAAAGCCGGGACGAATGGATAGAGAAGGGGGTGGGTTACAACTGTCAAACTGGGCCTTTTCGACAGCAACCTAACTTAGATGCCTTTTTCCTCTACTCACATCCCCTTCTCTGCCCGCTGTAACTGACTGAAGCAACAGATACTCTTCCGTTCGAGATAAATGAAAGCGTTTATTGATTTGGAGTTAACAGATGACGCTTGACTCCAGACACGTAAAATTCTCTAGAGTATTAGGCCTACGTAACCTAGACGTTGGCCGCGCCATAGCTCAAGCGGTTATTCGCTGGCTTCCCATCGCGACGTCCCGGGTTCAATCCCGGGTATGGTCAAGTGGGATATGCGGTGCACAAAATGGCGGTGGGGCAGGTGTTCTCCGAGTACTTCGGTTTCCCCTGCAACTCTTCATTCCACCAATTGCTCCACAATCACCCTCACCTATCATCTGGGGCTGGTACAATACGCCAGAAGTGGCCGCAGTACAAGGGGTTTAGTCCCACCCCACAAGCAATAAAGAAAAAACCTTCACGTTGCAGATTTAACACAGCAACATTCACACGTATGGCCGATCAAGGTTGCCGCGCGGTCTAAGACATGAATTGTCTTCGCGCGTTCGAACACTCGGATCTTGGGTTCGAATCCTACTCAAGTCAGCGATGTTTGCCTGCGTTTATTCTAAGTTTGTGTTGTCCTGTGTAGGTAGCGGTCTTGCGATAGGCTGATACCCCGTCCAAGGAGCCCTGCCGACCGTCTAAGATTAAGAAACTGAAGTGAAACAAAGCGTTTCACGGATGCAGTAAGCTCCAAAGTGGAAGCAACAGGGAGAAGAGCTACACATGTATTAAGAAGAGTGGCATGAGAATATAAAGGACGGAAGTTACTACAAAACAGGCAATTCAGTCATTCATTCAGTCATATGTAATCTATCAAGACGACAGGTCCACAGTCTCTTCCAAAACAGTTCCTCCACTTGATGCGATCTAGAGATTTCTCCTTCAAATGAGAATATCTTCTTCTGTCCCCAAGGTCATCCAGCATCTTCTTATGTCTTCTTCCTCGTCTTCGTCACTTCTATCCGCCCCTCTATCTTTCCATCAATAACTTCTTTTTGAAGGCAGTTACCGCGTAAGATATGATCAATCCAATTAGCCTTCCGTTTTCTTATTTCGTGTAGGATATTCCTCTGCTCACTGACTCTAAATAACACTTCTTAATTTCTCACATAATTGGTCCAACTGATCTTCTCCATCCTTCTCCAACACCACATTTCGAAGCTTTCCTGGTGTTTCTGATCTACTGCCTTAAGTGTCCTAGTTTCAGCCCCATACAAAGCCATGCTCCAAATGTAGCATTTCAAAAACAAGCAATATGTGTATGAACTATAGCTTTTGATTTTGTGATATAACTGGTATTCAGTTTTTGTAAAAATAAATGTAGCCTATTGAAGAAACGAAATTTGCATGGCAAATGAAAAGTGAATTTTTCAACATTAAATAAATATATAAATGCTTATATGAAAGGAATGTTTAATTTAATTAATGAAAACCAAAATGTGCAGAGCAAGTTGTTCAGTCAGTACAGCTTCTGACTTGTATTCGGTAAGCATTCGGCTCTAAGCTCGGTGAAGACACCGACTGTCCATTTTCGTGGTTTTCGTCAGTCGGGTTAGTGCCTTAAATTAGGCCACAGCCCTTTCCTTGCGCATTTTCCAGTATATTCTCCATTTCCATCCAGTCATTTGAGGTTAGTCTATGTTACGGACAACCTCGTTAAATAAATTACATATACATAGAAATAAAACTGACAGTTTACCATTTTAGGCGCATTCACAAAGTAAAGTTTCATATATTCTTCTATTAATTTCTTGATGCCTGTTTGTCCATCCTTCCGCCTATCCGAATGTGACAAGCCAAGAACAACTCAGCGAATTTCCATAAAATCTTATGCTAAAATCATAAAAATATATTCACGTGTTTTTGTACCCATCATGAGCGTAACTCGACAAAAGTTTACAAAAGCGAAAAACGTTTCTTGCAAACGTAGTAGTTCCCACATCGGTGGTCAAGAATTATATCTTCTGGGTTATAACACCGTGAAATATATAAGAAGTCAACAGACGTTTCGGAGGAACATGTCGAATTCATCTTCAGAGCTCTGCTTGCCGTCTGTTTGATGTTATTTTTTTGGTTAAATTAAACCCTGAAAACAGAGGAAAGCATTTTCAAAACGTCGACTGACTTTAACTGAATTAGACTAAGTTATATCTCAGAAGATATAGCTCTTACAATGTAGAGAAAATGTTATCACATTTCTTAATGCCACGTTTTATACAGTTGGACGAGAAGTCCTATGCGGTGCGGACGTGTATATGTCGTTGCTCCGAAGAGCAGAGTTTGTAGTTACGTAGACTTAAAGTCTAAGTGGGCATAGTGAGTGAATCATTACGTGAACTATATATCGGAGTGTTCAATCTTGTTTATATTCTCGATAATCCTTGATAAAAGTGGAACAATCTTCTAGTGCATATTACTATATAAGTGCATGGCCGCGGCCATGGCCTACGCCAACAACTATATACATTCACCACCATCAAACATGAATGATTACACAGATCGTTATACACCATCATCATATATAAACATGCCGATACCCACATCATACATGCAGCCTCCTGCAACTCAACAAGGTGTCTCTCAGAATCCCATCATGTATTGCAGTCAACCTCAACAGAACGTGCAAATGACCAACCAAATGCAGTATTATAATCACAATTTTCCAGCTCTACCCAAACAAGGAAACGACTGGCAAACTGTTCCACGCGCCAGGAAGAGAGCGAGAGATCATGAAGTGAACGACTACTGGCTCGGAGAGGCAGTGTCAACTAGTAACAGGTACCGTGCCCTCTCAGAAGAAGAAATGGACTCAGTACAAGAAGACAGTTCAAAAACCAGGGAACCTAAACCCCCTCCTATATTCATCGCAGGTGTCAAAAACATCAAACCTCTAATCGAATTACTTGATGAGATAGCAAATCAAAAATATAACATCAAAACTCTGAGCTCTGATCAAGTCAAAGTACAGCCCTTAAAAAGTACAGTTTACAGTACGATCCTAAAATCCCTAATTGACAAAAAAACTGAATTTTACTCGTATAAACCAAAACAAGATAGAAGCTTTAGAGTAGTCTTAAAAAATGTCCATCCGACAACAGACTTAAATGAGATTAAAACTAGTATTGAATCAAAAGGTCATGAAGTTACCAACATCTGGAACGTAAAACAAAGGAAGACTAAAAATCCCTTACCAATATTCTATGTGGACCTAAAGCCAAAGGCTAATAATAAGGACATATATAACATAAAGTTACTCATGAATACTTGTGTCCAATTTGAAGCACCACATGCTAAACGAGAGATACCTCAGTGCACGAGATGCCAAAGATATGGCCACACGAAGAATTACTGCTATAACAACCCTCGATGCGTTAAATGCGCAGAAAATCATTTGACCAGTGATTGTCCCAGGAAAACAAGAGACGAAGAGGTCCGCTGCGTAAACTGTAACGAGCATCACCCTGCAAACTATAGGGGATGCATGATACACAAACAGCTGCAGCAAAAGATATACCCAGCGATGCGAGAACGAATAAAATCACCAACAAAAACTACACTACAGGGAGCAACATTTGCCCAAGTTCTTAAACAACATATACAACCCACACAAACGATCCCTGAAGTCAATCAATACAATGCCTCAGTAATGACACAACCAGCCACTGAATTGGCAGAACTAACCCAAATGATGAAAAAGCTAATGGAACAGTTGGGCACAATGTTAAACCTTCTCACAACGCTCATAACTAAAATTGCTTAATGGCGGTACAAATTCTCCAAATCGGAGTGTGGAATGCCAATGGGCTGTCACAACACGCACAGGAACTCAAAATATTCTTACAAAACAACTGCATTGACATCATGCTGATTTCTGAAGCACACTTCACTGACAGGACTCATCTCAAATTACCAAACTACAATATATATCATACACAACACCCAGATGGCACTGCACACGCAGGCACTGCAGTAATTATCAGAAGAAACATTCAGCACTACGAAAGAATGGAGTACAAACAAGAAAATATTCAAGCTACCAGTGTAACCGTTCAAAACTATGCCGGTGATCTAACCTTCTCTGCAATCTATTGCCCACCAAAACATAATAACAACCGTAAGGACTATGAAAAATTCTTCAGAACACTGGGCAATAGGTTTATAGTAGCTGGTGATTTTAAAGCCAAGCATACAGCGTGGGGATCACGAATCACTAATACTAAAGGGAGAGAGCTGCTGACCGCTCTGGGAAACAATAACCTAAGTTATTTATCCACCGGGCAACCGACATACTGGCCCACTGACACCAAGAAAATACCAGATCTGCTCGATTTCTGTGTAATCAAAGGAATTCAGATGAAACGATTCTCGATAGAATCATCCTTAGACCTTTCCTCAGATCACACCCCACTTCTAGTAACCCTCTATTCACACATAATTGAAAAAGAAAAAGGGCCGTCACTGTATAACAAGCGTACAAACTGGAATTATTTCAGAGAAAAATTGGACGAAATAATTGCTATAGATATTCCACTAAAAACTGCAATGGATATTGAAACAGCAGTTGAAAACTTAACTAAAGCCATTCAAACAGCAGCATGGCAGGCTACACCTGTACAACAGGACATCCATTGCAAGGAGGAATGTCCAGTTGTAGTAAAACAAAAGATAGCAGAAAAAAGAAAAGCAAGAAAAAGGTGGCAGTTAACACGAGCACAGCCTGACAAACAAAAGCTTAATAAACTTACAAAAGACCTTAAAAGCTTGCTACAGAAACTAAAAGATGATTCCGTACAGACGTATCTGGCTGGTTTAACTGCCACCACGGCAACAGATTATTCGCTATGGAAGGCAACGAAGCGACTTAAAAGACCGCAACAATCAATACCGCCAGTCAAAACCTCTGACGATAAGTGGGCAAGAAGCAATGAACAAAAGGCCATGGCATTTGCCAAGCATTTGCAAAATGTATTTCTCCCCAACGACATCGAAAGTACCCTAGAAGACCAGCAGGCGATCAATAGGGTCCTTGCAGCACCGCATCAGATGGCCCCACCCATAAAAAAATTCAAAATTAAAGAAGTCAGACAAGTCATACAAAAAGAAATCAACGCAAATAAAGCGCCTGGGTATGACATAACTACAGGGAAGGTCCTACAGGAAGTCTCTGAGAAGTGTTTTCACGTAATCACGATGATCTTCAATTCAGTGTTGAGAGTGGAGCACTTCCCCATTCAATGGAAAATAGCGCAAATCATCATGGTTCCTAAACCGGCGAAAAATCCCAGAGAGATTGCATCGTATAGACCTATAAGTCTTCTACCAGTCCTTTCAAAAGTCTTAGAAAAACTCTTGCTGAAACGCCTCACACCAATCTTAGAAGAACAGAAATTAATACCAAGCCATCAGTTTGGTTTCAGAAGCAAGCACGGTACTATTGAACAGGTACATAGAGTAGTGAAAGAAGCCTCCACTGCCCTAGAAGAAAAGAAGTTCTGTACAGCAGCCTTTCTCGATATTAGCCAAGCATTTGACAAGGTGTGGCACCAGGGACTCTGTTACAAACTAAAGTCAAATCTGCCCCATAATATGTTCTCCATCTTAAAATCTTACCTTACGCAAAGATACTTCTTCGTCAAACATGAAGATTTCTACACTGAAATCTACCCTATACTAGCTGGGGTACCTCAAGGCAGCGTACTAGGCCCGTTACTATACCTCCTTTACACTGCAGACCTACCTACTACCGAAATGACCATGACTGCAACATATGCTGATGACACCGCTGTTTTAGCAACCCATACGGATCCTGCTACGGCATCTAGATGTCTTCAAGAAAACCTACATGACATGCAAAAATGGCTAAGAAAGTGGAAGATCAAAGTCAATGAGAGCAAATCGGTCCAGGTAACATTTACTATGAAAAAAGGACAATGCCCGCCAGTTACACTAAATGACTCACAACTACCACAAGCAGATGAAGCCAAGTATCTTGGCATACATTTAGATCGCCGGCTAACATGGCGGAAACATATCTTCAGCAAAAGAAAACAATTGGGCCTGAAAACTCGGCAATTGTACTGGATAATCGGACGAAGATCACAACTATCTCTTAATAGCAAACTCTTACTCTACAAGGCAATACTCAAACCTATATGGACGTATGGAATATCACTGTGGGGAACAGCCAGCAATTCAAACCTGGAAATACTACAACGATTTCAGAACAAGATTCTCAGAGAAATAGTTGATGCGCCCTGGTATGTGCCCAATACAGTGTTACATAAGGACTTAAGTGTATCTACAGTGCGAGAAGAAATTAAAAAGTGTAGTGCTAAGTACAGTCGGAGACTACAAGTACATCCAAACGAACTCGCAGCCTCACTACTAACCCATGAAGATGAAGTTAGGAGATTAAAAAGATTCAAGCCGTCAGACCTATCTGATAGATTTAGCTAGTTTTAAGTGTATACATGCCACAAATCTTAAGGCATCTACTGAGATAGCCTTATTAACACTGTTAATGACATAGTTACCTCAGTCACCAAAAGTGCTCATTGTCCTTAATTGGACAGATTGTATGAATCTATCTCAAAAAAAAAAAAACACGTTTTATACAAGTCTTGCAGTTTTTGAGAGAGTTAAACGCAACGAGTGAAGGCGCCTGCGCCATGCATGGAATTTCCAGGCCGCACGAGCTAAGCCCACGTGTATTTAATGACACCGAGTTAACGAACTTATGCCTTGGTATTTTAGTGGTTATATAATTACCAAATTCATGTCATATTCTGAGTAAATGATGCGAAACTGAATTCTATACAATCGAATATAAAAATCATCATTTTACAGCAGATGGGTTTTCTTAAATAAAACATCACTAAAATTTTATCGGTGGCTTACTACTGAGACCTGGAATGTGTAGACTATACCTGTCACGAAATTCACACAATTTCATGGCATAGCGCTTAGGGAAATACATTTTTCTTTGCCTATATTTTGTAGATATTTGTAGACGCATCTGAAAGTTTCATGGTAAGTAAATTGTAGTTATTTCTACCTTTGATCTTGAGTAGGACGTAATTCTTTCCTTATTTTCAGTAGTCACTGGATGTGATGCCGCTTGCTTGACACATTTGCTAAGGCCAGTTATGGGTGAACACAAGAAACTGCGTCTGGGGCATGATAAAGGCTGAATATCATTCTAACTGGGTCATGAAACCCACGCGTGCTCCTGGCTCCAGCAATACTGACACAGAGAGAGAGAGAGAGAGAGAGAGAGAGGGAAAGTTGCTCACCCACCCCCCTCGCCCGTGATCCAATTGGAAGGTGTAGTGCAGTGGAAAACAAATTCATTATTTTCATACTTCATTCACAAAGATATTCATGACGAAAATTGCAGTCAAAATGAGTAGATACTAAAGTGTTCTGACGATGGTGTATTATATTATGAATTACTTGGGTCTGGACTTTGTCCATCGTCTGTTATTCAAGAAACTAGAAAATACTACATTTCGGAAATTGGATCTGTTTCCGTCCTCCGGCGAGGAGGAAAGACATCTACTTTTTTGGGTCCCTTAAAAGAGTCATTCTCAATCAATGGTCTAAGTGATTCCCTAACCGGAGGACGGAAACAGATCCAGTTTCGGAAACGTTTTGTTTTCTAGTTTCTAGAATAACGGACGATGGATACGGTCCAAGAACCCAGGAATTCTCAGTCAAAATAAATTGTGTATATTAAAATAATTGCTTAAATAAATTACAAGGTCTTTGCCTGTGTGTCCTTCCATGTGTTTTTATTATGTGTAATCTGTGAAGAGCCGGTCACGATAGCCGAGCGGTCTAAGGCGTGCACTGTCTTCGCTCGCTCGGAAGCCGGGATCATGGGTTCGAATGCCACTCAGGGCATGGATGTTTGTGTGCGTTTTTCTGTGTTTGTGTACAGGTAGAGGCCTTACGACGAGCTGATCACCCGCCCAAGGAGTCCTACCGTATGTCTAAGATCTAGAAAAAAAACCGAAGAAATGAACGGAGAAGTTCATGGAGGTAGGCCTAGGCCCACTGGGGCTGTAGTGCCAAGGAAAAAAAAAATCTGTGAAGAAAGCAGTATTATGTGGAGAGTGACAGGGTGTATCATTTTTTTATGAAGGACTGCGGTTATGAAGCGTTTAGTGACGTACGGAAGCATGAGGGCGAATGATAAATCGGCAAAGAAAATGGCGAAAAGGGTTCGACGAATATTTTTTATTTCTATCAGCAAGCTTTCCTTAATGAATCGAGAGAACATGAATAAATCATTCAGGAAACTAAGACCTCAGCCGGGATTAGAATGGGAAACCTACTCAATTCTTCTTACTTGCATTATCATTTTTCTTCCGCCTGAATGAAGCAAAGCTTCTAATGGAGAAACGCAGAGCAGATATCTACACTCACACTAACTGCTTCCAGTATATAGAAAGAGTGGCTGAACTGATCCAACATTCGCCCTCAGTAGCGTTACAACACGGGCCAAACCGCTTCCTTTCGCAATCATCCCCCTACAGCATCGTATTCTGTAAGAAGTACAGCCTTCGCAAAAGGTATATAAAACGAAAAAGAACTCAGTGATTTTAGTCCGCAAGCGAACTCTACCAACCGAGCGACCGCCGCTTATCGGTGAAGTTTAGTGACACCTTTTGCGGATAGACTCGCGTGGTCATCGCAACGATTCCCCACGGCCATTAATTTCGTGTTTCTAGACCGGAGCCGCTATTTCCTTGAAATAGCTCTTCAATTATCATCACGAGGCTGAGTGGAACCCGTTCCAGACACACTACTCCGAAAAAATCTGGTAGCGCCGGGAATCGAACACGGACCTCTGGATATGTAGCCAGGAACTCTGACCACAAGACCACAGAGGCGGTCCAGTAAAATATATATACTTGTTCAAAACTGTTATTACTATCCAGAAATAGGGACCAGCTCTATCGGTTGGGCCCAACTGGGTAGGTTTTACCTGAAGACGGAGACAGAATCCAGTCTTCGAAACATCCTGTTTTGAAAAATAAACAGGACTGTGTTTTAGATAAAGACAGAACAATGGATAATGTCCAGAAACACAATATTTGTACTACTGTACTCGTCACAAACTTTTAGAGCTTATTTCGTAGTCTGTTCACTGCTAAAGTTTATTAAACTATTACGTTTCAGAAATCGGTTTCATTCCCATCATCAGGTAAACAGGATACGAAATAAAATCCACTCTGTTTGGCTTCTAAATTCAGCAAGTCTCAAATCATGGTCATATTTCTTATCCTGAAGAAAACTGATGCCTGAAAGTGGCGGTATTAATATATTCAGCTGGTCAACACTGACCAAAATAAATTGTAAAAGAAACATGTGGGAGCGTCGTCAAAAAGGTTTAAAGCCAATCTTCTTAAATCGTATGAAACGTAGCCCCTGGTCCTTATGGTTGGAGGTCAATAATATGTGTTGAGAAATCTAACGGTGCTTTCCGAATGGATAACTTAGGGAAATGACTATGGAGAGGAAGTAAGGTTAATGAGTTGGGCCTGCATATTTATACGTGAAATGTGCACAGCTTAAACCAGGAAACAGATGAACACCGGGAAGGCCCAGATTGACATGACTAGTAAAAGTTTAAAAAACGCAACGTTGCCCTGTACCTGCTTAATTAAGCACCATGCCATCAAGCCGTATGGGGAATGAAGATATAGCTACACCATTCTTAACCTTGACACTAGATGAATATGAGCGGTCAGCTCAACGCTCTCGCCGCTTTATCCTGGGGGAAAGAACCCCCGGTACCCATTATGAAGGTGGCAGGATTGGCCCCAGAGCCGGTTTTGACAATGTGAAGAGAAAAATATTTTTCTCGTAGTCCGTCTCCACACTGACTGAGCTATTCCGGCTCTCGCAGATGCCGAAAATGATTTACGGGAGCTGATAGTGAAGATATTGAGGCAAAAGGAAGACAGGATTAGACACAATAGATCACTATGGTCGTGGTGCAAGGGCCAAGAAGGCCCACCCCTTATACATTCAAGACAGGATTATGTGAGTATTGTAGACGCCATTGTTGAAGAAGTAATTATATATCTAATGAATCGAACCAAATAGATAGCCAACTAAATAAATAACTTAACAGATAACTAACAAGACTTATAAGTAGAGTAGTAAAGTAGCAGAAATCCCACCTGCATTGAAACTCAAGGACCTGAGTCCACGAGAATCCACCAGCTGCTCTGCTAGTCAAGAATTTCCCAACATTTTATGAAGCCTAAAGTTTCATTATCGGGTTCACAATAGCCCGCCGCTAGTCTCTGTCCTCAGCCAGATCAATCTAATCCATACTAACCTGTCATATTTCTATAAGCTCCACTTTAATCTTATCCTCTCACCTACATATATGCCTTCTTAGTGATCTCCTTTCTTCTAAATTTGCCGCCAAAACCCTGCACGCATTCCCGTTCTCCCCCGTGTGTGCTACATGCTCTGTCCATTTCATCCTCCTTGGCTTGATCATACTAATTATATATGGGAAGCGTACACGTTACGAAGCTCCGCATAATGCAGTTTTCTAGAATTTCGTATTATTTCATCCCTCTTCGGCCCAAATGTTCTCTTCAACACAGTGAACAAGACAAAAGGCTCTGAATTGAATGATAGCGACCATTACCTGAGTTTAACCTGTTCCTAATTTCCTCATTAACCAAACTGAAAAGCGACCAATAATGATCTGCTGTTCGTATTCATGGTGTGTTTATCTGATCAATACTCGCATTTTTTATTTTTGTGAGGTGGAGTGACCCTGAGTCCAATTGGTACGTCGGCCGCTAATTGGATTATTATACCAGCCCTGGGTGATAGATGAGTGTGGAGCAGTTGGGGGAATAAGAATTGGTAGGGGAAAACGAAATACTTGCAGAAAACCTACCCCGTTGCCACTTTGTTCACCGTAAATCCCACATAATCTGACCTGGGTTCGAACATGAGCCGCCGAGGTGGGAAGTCGGCTACTAAACACCTGAGTTTTGGCATGGCCAGATTTGTATCTCGGATGATCTGTATCGGTTCGATGATCGAGTCTTTAAATTACTGACTATGCAATTAAATATGTGGGTAGCGAAATAACTAAGCAAATAAATACCTACCAATCATTTACGGATTAACCAACTGCATAAATAACACTGAATATTTAACATCGCTAACACCAAAACCTCAAGGAGGATGAGGTGGGCAAGGCATGTAGCACGAATGAAGGAGAAGTGGAATGCATATAGGATATTGTTGGGAAAAGCCAGAAGTAAAGAGATCACTGAGAAGACCAAGGCGTAGGTGGGTGCACAATATTAAAATGGATTTTAGAGAGATAGGATGGGATGGTAGGGATTGGATTGATCTGGCTCAGGATATGGACCAATGGAGGGCTCTTGTGAACACGGTAATGAACCTTCGGGTTCCATGAAATGCTGGGAAATGCTTGAGTAGCTGCGGAATTGGCAGCTCCTCAAGAAGGGCTCTGCTCCATGAGTAAGTAAGTAAAACAGCGGCCTCCGTAGTCTAGAGGTAACGTTCCCACCTCATGACTCGTAGTACGCGGGTTCAAATACCCGGCGGAGGTCGTCGAATTTTTAAGGGCGGAAAAATTCAGGGAATAAGTCCTCCGGGAGGGACTTTAAGCCGTGGGTCCCATGTCGTAGCTTCATGGCACGTAAAAGAACCTCATATCTCAAAAGGAGGTCACTGAGGCAAATTACGGACGTTTCCCGCCCAACAGCAGTCTCTAATACCTCTGGTAGATGGGGGAAGCATTATAGATACCTCTCAGCTAGTAGAGCCGGTCTCGCTGGCTGGGCGGGACTGATGGTAAGCACCAGTACCGGTAGGATATAGAGACTGGTAGAAATCATAGAGGGAAGCACAATGGACCACTACAGGTCTAAGTGCATGGGGAAACCCACCCTCTCTAATAACTAACTAACTAACTAACTAACACCAAAGCCTACAATTGGCCAAGCAGTTTTACCCGACGCTCATCCTTACAGCCCACCTTCTCAAAACCCGTTACCCGTTTGATGTTTTCGCAGTCTTCCAAGTGGCAGTTTCTGGAGTTTCCAATGTCATCCAAATCGCATAATCAGCCCATCTTATGCTGTCTCTGGCTTCATTATCTTATCACTACCAGGCGACTTGTATAAACGGCAAGTTCCTCATTACATTTTTCTGCTTCTTCTAGAACCCAGTGACTTAAGGCTGATCTTTATAATACAAAAAGAAAAAAACAGACTTCATTCTCGGAGCTAAATGCTGGAGGCCTCCATCCGGTCGGGTGACGGATTGGAGTTCCGCTGGGACGCGAGCTTCGGAGTAATTGCAAGAGCTTTAGAAGCATTTCTCTCCAGTCTTTCTCCTACCAGCCGAGACAATATTGGAGGACGGTCTCGACAAAAGAATAATCGATTGTCTTCTCCAGCTTATTTACTAATTAAGCTATAGCAATTAGTCTCAGTTTTAATTAACATCTTTTAAGAACACTCGCCATTGATAACTTATATTCATTTACGATTCCGAAGGATATAACCTATTTATATTATATAATTCTTAATCTTATTCTTAATCACTGCAAGTTTTGACGCTATTTATGGGTTATCTTCATGTAGTACGCACACTTAAACATCAATCATCTCTCTCGGTTAACTGCCATAAGGTCAAAGAATCAATTGAATAAGCATAATAAAGCAAGAAATAAAAAAAACAATCAACAATATATAAATGCAGAACACGTGTCACACCCTTCTATCCTATCAACTTCTCATACAGTAATAACTACCTAACTTCATGGAGTTCAGCTCTTCTTGAGAATCCACCTTTGTGAAGCTATTCAAGAATTTCCTAACATTTTATGGACCCCGAAGCTTCAATACATTTTTCACAAGAGCCCTCCACTGGTCCCTATCCTGAGCTAGATCAATGCATTCAATATCACTCTAAGATCCATCTCAATATTATCCACCCACCTATGACTTGGTTTTCCTAGTGTTCTCTTTCCTTCTGGCTTTCCAATTAACATTTTATATACATTCATCTTTTTCCCATTCGTGTCACGAGCCTCGTCCATCTGATCCTCCTTGACTTGATTATTCTAATTATACTTGGAGAAGAGTAAAAATCATGAAGCTCCTCATTATGAAGTTTTCTCCAACTCCCTGTCACTTCATCTCTCTTCGGTCAAAATATTCTCTCTAATACACTCTTCCCAAATACCCTCAGTCTTTCTTCCTCCTAATACGTCAGAGCCAGAGTTTCACACCCATACAGAACAACAGAAGAAATTAGAATTTTTTATAGTATAATTTCTACGTTTCTAGACAATAGACGAGAAGACAAAAGGTCCTGGACTGAATGGTAGCAAGCATTATCCGAGTTCAATCTCTTTTTAATTTCCTCCTGAATCAAATTTTGATCTGTTACTGTCGTTCTCAAATGAGACATCAACATAATTTAATTTTCTTTGAGTTTACCTCTAGACCAGCCTCCTTACTAGCCAGTGAAAGTTTGTGTGTTTTTCTTTATGGTATCTATATTATCACCCAGTAGATTCACGTCATCAGCACAGACCAGCAGCTGATATATCACATTTAATTTTCCTGGACCATCCTAATGGTAAAGTCTAAAGCAAAGTTGAAAGGAAGTGGCGATAAAGCATCTCCTTGCTTTAGACCGTTCTAGATAGAAATTTATCAGACAAATATTAACTCGTATGGACTTCACCATACGTTTCATATAAACATACTGTAACGTGTCGGCAATCCAGAAGAGTCACTTCTGTGGAAACGCCAGAATAGACCGTTGCATAATAAACAACAATCGCTCTATTGTAGTTCTAACAGGAGTCTCCATGGTTATAACAGAGGGTTCGTTGCATAGCAGCGACCAAGTTTATATAGCGGGGTTGAATGCATTCGGACAGTCAGTCGCGATCGAGCCATCTTAGAAGTCAGTCCTGGAATATCCGTCTAAGGAGTCAGTCTTGGGATAGCAGCCGTCTAAGAATCGAGTTTGGAACAACCGCCAGAAAGGACAGTCCAGTGTTGGCCGAGTTATTGTAAGCAGTCGTTGTAACACTGCAAGTGATGACAATTGTAAAGCGTGTGAGTGTATAAGTGAAGAACAATAAAGGTTCTACTTAATTGGAGGCCTACGCGAATATATTTGTAGCGTGACACACAAAACACGCTACAATATTTTAATCAGCCTAACATTTTATGGGTACCGTAAGCTCTATCAGAATACTGTACATTATTTCCCTCCTTATTGAATCATAGGCTTTCTTTAAGTCTACGAATAGCTGGTGTACTCTATCATTGTAATCCCATTTTTTCTTCAGTATCTGACGAATGCAAAAGGTCTAATCAGTAGTTGATCTGTTACGTCGAAACCCACAGTGATTTTCCCCAGTAATCCTCGTCGTTCAGATTATCCTCATTTATTCCATTCGCTTCTTCTAATTACTGCAATTTGTCTTGTTTCCTTTGATCTGATAATTTTGAGCATCCTTCGTTGAATAATGGTTTATGTCTCTTCAGTTCATAATAACCTAGATTCTCTGGCTGAAAATTTGTCGTTCTTCTAATAATTTCCCAAGCTCTAATATTTCTACCTCAGTGTCTAATTTTCCAAAATTTGCTATTCTATTTAGATTTAAAAACAATACTACTCTTTACCCTCTACCTTGTTAAATTTCGTGAGACTGAACTTCTCCTTATGAACTCCATGCGTTGTTTGTTGACTCACTGCCAGTGTCTCCCTAACTTTGCCTCAACTAGATAGTAGTCAGGATCACAATCTGCTGCCCTGAACCATCGGAAATCAAAATCTATCAAAATATGATCATTCTGATTGTGACTCTTTCCATCAGGAGATGTTCAAGTAAATTTGTTAATTTTAGGTGCGGGAATGTTGTACTTTAACAATAAAATTTTTGGATATGTCAAAGTTTACTGCCTTAGCTCCATTATCATTACTGATTTCGTGCAATTCTTCATTCCCAATTATTTGTTTGAAAATGTCTTCCCTACATATTTTTGCATTGAAATCTCTTAACAAAATTTTCATACTCTATTTGTAGAATTCCTCGAACACAGGTTCTACTTCGTCATAGAATCTGTCCGTCATATCGTAAATTTTATAATCTGTCACACCAGCCACCACTTAGTATTATGTATGACATCCTATCATTAATGAACTCTACCCTCTCAACTGCTGATAAGATTTTCTTATACATGAAAAAACCTGTACCTAATTCATGATTCTCATGCTCGTTTCCATAGAAAAATATACGTACACCTGCAGGTTTGGTGCCACCCATGTCTCATATGACCTTCTGTACCTCCACTAAATCTAACTTTATTTTGATATTCCTTTCGTTATTGTCATGAAAGAACCTGCCCTGTACAATTTTCTTACATTTCACGTGTCAAACTTCATGTCAATTTTCCTTCGCTTAGGCCATTTGTCCAAAGAATCCGCCCAAATCTAAGGTTCTTTGTGACATTTCGTAACAAGCTGATTTTAACTTCGAGGAGTTGTTAACCCTACTGCCAACCCCAAAACTAGAGGACCACCATTTTTCGGCTGTCCGCGACTGCTTATTCAATATATTTGCAGCTATCCACCAAATCTGTAGGCCGTCTCCTCCATCTGCAAACTGAGGGCGCGCCATATTGTGAGGAAAACGAGCACACTCAAAATTCTTCACAGATTAAGCTATAATCATCTGAATCTTCATAGAAAAGAGTTATTCTTGAGAAACTGACAGTCATTCAGCACCTCAATAATGTCGTACCTTTCATGAAACCCGAAGGTTTTAACTATCCTTACCATTTTCTTTCGAAACTTTCCCAACTTCTATTCTTCCTAATGTCGAAGACTAAGATCATTTAAGAGGAGAGTGAGTATAAAGTTCGCAAACAGAAGTAAAGCAGCTGTAACGGACGGAAGAGGTTTTCTGTTTGTACCACCAAGTAACAGCACAGTTCAGCTCCATTACAGTCAAGGTAACAGATGGCCATGCGCATTTTTAGAGGCTGGTTTCGGTAGTAAAAATGGTGACAATGCTTGAGGGCTGTACTACCACAGTACCCTCAGTGCAGCGTTCTGTTGTGAGTTTCTTCTGTGGGCAAAATGACCAGATGTAAAGGATATTCATAAAGAAATATTTCCTGTTTACAGTGGGAAGTGTTTGTCGCGTAAAGCTTTTCAAAACTGGGTGGCAAACGTTTCGCTATGATGAAGAGGTTGAAACGGAGGTAGGGAAATAACTGAGACAATAGTCAAAAGGCTTCTATGCTGGGGATTCGAAGCACTAAAACGATGGGACAAGTGTGTCAGTGTCTGTGTTAGTGGAGGATAAGTGGAGAAACAAGTGTTTTTATCTAAATTCGAATATCATATTCTTTATGTTTTATATACGTTTGTGACTTATTTACTGACTCTTCTTCGTGGAAACTAACAAAAATTTGCCGATATCACTTAAAATACGAGTATGTGGAGAGTTCTCAATGCTAAATACAACTTATATGCTCTTCTAATATCTAATATCAGATAGAACCTGAAATCCCCAAAAAGAATATCTTTGCTTCTATCTCTCATGTTCCAGTCCTTAGCGAAGGGCAAGAAATTTGGAGTTCGGCACGATATCCACAGTTTCAAGAAAATACTTAAATTATCGTTCAGAATATTGTTACGTGTGGTCAACTGAATGATTATAAATATGCAGATGTAAGCTTTGGAAGTGTCAGAAACACCGCTTTGAATTCCTAAGCAGTGACCTGTTTAAGTATGTTTACCTGAAGACGCACATCTATCGACCTATGGTTCTACAGTCCTTTGTTGGACCTTGGTCACTTTTTTAGTTTCTTAATCCTATACACAGTAGGTCTCCTTGGACGGGGGATCAGCCCTTTTCAAGGACGTTACCTACACACAGAACAACAAAAACAGAATAAACGCACTATAATCGGTGTCGTGTGTGCATACCCGTACTAAAATAGGCCTATACACTGTGCTCTTGTGCTTACGTGTGTCTTACCCCAGGAAGATCACGGGGGCATGCTCCTGTGAAACCCTGGGTGACATAATCTACAAGGTCATACCCTGAAACAGAGCATAAAGACGTATGGCTGGAGTGGCGGTAGAATTCTATTTGCTCTCGCCGTTAGATGGAGCTGAAATATGAGTTCTGAGTTCTCTACAGGCGTAAAGGTCTCGTCTACAGGATTTTATGGATATGGACGAAGTAGGTTCTTCCGAGATACTAGTAACCACCTACTAGACAACATGGTCTTTTTTTTATTGCTAGTGGGGTGGGACTAAGTCCCTTGTACTGCGGCCACTTCTGGCATAGGTGAGGGTGATTGTGGAGCAATTGGTGGAATGAAGATTGGCAGGAGAAACCAAAGTACTCGGAGAAAACCTGCCCCAGCGCCACTTTGTCCACCACAAATCCCACTTGACCAGACCCGGGATCGAACCCGGGCCGCCGCGATGGGAAGCCAGCGACTAACCGCTTGAGCTATGGCGCGGCCTAACTACATGATCTTATAACCCAGAGGATCACTATCTAAATTACTCCGTAAATGCGTATGGTTGGAGTGGAGGTAAAACTTCGTTCACTATTGACGTCACCATTAGATGTGGCTGAGTGTTCAACTGCATGCTTAAGCCAAAAATCTGTGGGGCCAGCTTCGTGCTCCGGCCAATTTTCTCATAATGGCATAAGCCTGTACCACTAAGGTAAAGAATCTGCCTGAGAACAGTCCTGAAGTCGGTAAAGTGCATAAATAAATCAGTTATTACACTCGCTGGTCAGCCTGACGCTCCAGCTGGCTTACCAAACGCAGCAGTTCAGGTTATCTATTAGAAAGTAGAAAGTTTGAGCTCCAGTGTAGAGAAGTATTAGGGCAGCGGGTGGCTATGTTCAAGCTTCGGTTTCTTTACCCCTCAGGTAAGAGCTTTCCCTCATGCATATTCAATATGAAATCGCGAGCCCTCAGAAACTGCCCTGATCGAAACGATGAAATGATGGATCGCAACCTTTCCCGGAAATCGAACCCTAACTATCCAGCCCTACACTTGATCGACTACATGAATATAGTGGAGAGTTGTATTGATTTCTTGATTACCAGATGTATTGCTACCTGTCATCTGAATTTGCGATGATGAGGACAAACGTGACCTGTGCAATGGAATTTCCGTCCCATTAGACACAAGCATCACAGAAATATGACAAATAAAGGAACACACAGACAGTCCTGCTTGTACGTGTGACCAGTAAACAAAGTTTCTGTTAGTATTGCAGCAGGACGAGCTTGATTTTATGGGGAGGTCTGACGTTAATGGTCAGTTCGACTTTGTGACTTAGAAGAAATAAGCATAGAAATATTGGAATACATATATATATATATCAGAATAAGATTTGACATATCTCACTCCGGCTTATGTTTATGTATCGCTTATGCAAACCTACTGTCGCAAATAAGAATTCGGTTTTCCGTCCAGGCTTGAAGACAACTGAATTAGCTAGAGAAAAATTCGCGAAAACCTGAAGCGTCTATGAACGGAATTTATTATGGGAATCAATTCATATTTTGACAGTTGTCACAGTACTCCTTTATATACGCAAGAGATTTTGTAACTGTAAGTGAAAGGTCTGAAATTACGAAACGTCAGGATAACGCAACATCGAAGTGCTGAGCGTTAATACACTGTATGGACATATGTTTTGTAGTAAGTCACGACCGACCGAGCAGTCTTTCCATTCAGAGTATCGTGCCGATTCTGTAAGTGCTCATAATATTTATAATTGTAGTTTGATTTATCACGTATTGCGGTAAAGTTTCCAAAGATTTAGAAGGTTTCTTTCCAACACATGTACATCCATAGAGACCAATTCAATAGAAACGGGTTGAGAACTATAATCTGAAATTATACAAACAACCCAAGTGGACACTTGATATGTCTGTGTAAGTAATACAACAAAACAATCTCCGTGACTTGAGCGAAATATACCGACCGAGTGACCGCCACTTGTCGGCGAAGTTAGCGTCAATTTTTGCGGGTAGAGGCTGTCGCGTAGTTAGCGCAACGAATCCCCACGGTCGTTAATTTTGGTTTTCTAGACCGGAGCCGCTATTTTCTTGAAATAGTTCCTCAATTCTCCTCATGAGGTTGAGAGAACCCCGATCTAGACCTGCTACTTGTCTGAACACCTGGTAGCGCCGGGAATCGAACCGGGGACCTCAGGATTTCTAGACAGGAATTCTGACCACTAGACCACAGAGGCGGTCGGTAATGCAATGGCAATATATTTATACAACTGCTTGAATTTACATTTCAGTAGATAGCGTGAAGGATATTTGAGTAAATTCTATCCGTATATCCTTCTTGCTCATTTCTATTGCAATCGCACGAAAGTTATACGATCGTTTGAAATGCATGATTTATACCGAGTCACATCAGTCACAACGAAAATAAGCAGTATAAGGAAATGGAAGCAATATATAGAGAGTTATATCTTCTGGTAACACCGTGTATTCTAAGAAAGGCCTACCAACGTTTCGGATGTACATATCACCCCTAATTCATTTTTTTTTTAATTCACTAGTGGGGGTTGAAGTCCAGCTGGGTCCACTCGGCGAGGCAGCCACTGATTGGCCTATTGTAACTTCCCCGGGTGATTATTCTATGATGATGGAGAATTTGGTGGACTGAAGATTGGCAGGGAAGTACTCGGAGAAAACTCGCCCCAGCGCCACTTTGTCCACCACAAATCCCACTTGACCAGACCCGGGAAGCCAGCGACTAACCGCTTGAGCTATGGCGCGGCCTATGAGTGTCAAACAGCAAACTAAACACGAAACCAGCCGAAGCAGACAACGAACAGTGCTCTATTTTATTTGTTGGCTTATTCTTTGACCCAGAAGACGAAAGGGATGTGTTTCTCTGAAAGGCCGGCTGACTTTCACCAGACTACACGGAGTTATATGCGAAAAGAGAGTTTTCGTAGCCACCGCTGTGAGAACCTCAAATCCAAAACAGGACTATATTAGATATGACTTGGAACTCCAGTGGGAAATACACGTACAAGTATATATCTTCGCAAAAGGCCTACACACCCTTCGAATGGGGTCTTATTTTTGTCTGTCCGTACATCGCGTTACGGGTTTCTGCACTGATACAGGAGTCATCGTTATTTCCTGCGCATAAAGTTGCCCACCCTGTTCAGTGTGTAAAATCAATTACCGATGTCCTGTTTCCTCACGTTTTCGTAATTAGTAACGCAGTGAACGCATGTTTTTCTGACTAGCAATGGCGTTGTATCCTAAATATATATAAATCACATCGCCCTTTATTATAATAAATATTTCAAATTAATTGTTATTTCTAATTAATTCCATTCTAAATGTACCTCTATTTCTCCTAATTAGGATTGGCTTTCTCTGTAACAATCCTATAACATATAGGGCTACATTATTAATATTTTAACTTTACCTTTCATTTAATGGGCCAATCTGGGATATGATCTACTGCTTAACCAATTTCGCAGGTGTGTGTAATAATTGTTATTGCGATTTGTCATACTGTATTCACCTTGACGCAATTTATTACTGATAACTCTTATTAATTTAGACAAAAACAGTTCTAGCTATCTATGGCTCCGGAGCTCTTTGTTGGACCCTGTCCTTTTTTCAATTTCTTGATCTTTTACGCAGCCAGTAGGACATTTTGGACGAGGGATCAGTCCGTCGCAAGGCCGCTACCTGCACACAGGACAGCACAAAGACACAGCAGGATTCGAACGAATGACCATAGTGTTTGAGCTGAATGAGAGAGTTCATGCCTTAGACCGCGCGACCACTGTGATTGGCAGAAGATACAGTTAAAATAACTAAATTTCCTATCCGGAAGATGTCGAACCGGAAGTAATCAGAATTGACTAGCGAGTAATGCTAAAAATACATAAGGGCTGGCAAGGGAATTAGTGATGTGCACAGATATATATATATGACTTTTCTTTGTGTTTGATTACGTATTCATCGCAACGAGTGTGTTTCTACAAGTTATAGGTCAAAATTACACTTATTAATATTAAAGCAGTGGTTATAATTGATTGACTCTATCTAAAATAAATTCACTTGATCGTTTTAAGTGTAGAATCCGTTACAAAATTTCCATCCATTCAACCTCCATTGTATCCGAGTCCCAGCATGTTCGTGCTCTATCAGAATTTTTATTCTATATCTTCTTGTTATTTCCCGCCGAATTAGCTTAGTCTCAGATGGTTAAATAGCTGTGCAAATGTAACACGGGTTATCCAGTGATTGAGATTAGCTCTATCTATGGTGACAAGGCCGCGCCATCGTTCAAGCAGTTAGTCGCTGGCTTCCCACCGGGGCGGCCCGGGTTCCATCCCGGGGTCTGGTTAAGTGGGATTTGAGGTGGATAAAGGGGCCCTGGGGCGGGTTTTCTACGAGTACTTCGGTTTCCCCTGGCAATCTTCATTTCACTAAATTCTTCATCATCATAATCACCCAGGGCAGGCTACAATAGGCGAATCAGTGGCCGCCGTACCGAGTGAACCAAGTTGGATTCCACCCCCCACTAAGTGAATTTAAAAGAAAAATTAAAAATTTAATCTATGGTGCCCAACTGGGTAGGTGTCTTTTTCCCTCACCTGAGGACGGAAACAGATCCATTTTCCGAAACGTCGTGTTTTCTAGTCTCTAGAGTACCGGGCTATGAACAAATGTCCAGAACCCGGTAATTCTGAACAGTTTCGCAGTTATAACCCGTGGAAATATAAATGGACAAGAATTTTTCTTGTGCGTTTATTTCACATAGTGTATAAAAATTTCTCTTTGGAAACTACGCGTCTTCTTTGTTTACATCAAATTAAAGAGCCGATTATGTCGAACAGTAGAAAGATCGAAGGCTGCGTAATGCACTTTACCCTTTGAGGCTGTGTCAGCAGGAAAATGTCAACCTTTTTAAGGCTGTACTTCTCCAAACAATACAAGATTGGGGACGGTATAAAATATGGCCTTTTTTTGTGTTTTGTCGCCGATTTCGCTTTCCTTTCACGTCTCTTCTTCTTTTACACAGTATTCAAGCTTTTATCTCTTCCTTCTATTCTTTATTTTACCTTTTTCTCCTCCTTACTTCCTTAGTTCTCTCATCCTTTTTCTTTTCCTTCCGCCTTTATTTTCTGTCCGCCTTACAATGCTCATTCTTCATATTTTCTTCTACTTGTCATTCTTCCTGACTGTTATCGTACTGTCACGTGTCGGGGGTTCGGTGACTATTAATAACGGGTTCCAGATTTGATGATTGGATTTACTGACATCTTCTTTTATAATCACTATTAATTACAAACAGTTGCAACAGCTCCGTCTCTCTAAGACTCGCTCGCTTCTTTTTTTTATTGCTAGTGGGGTGGGACTAAGTCCCTTATACTGCGGCCACTTCTGGCCTATTTTACCAGCCCCAGATGAGAGGTGAGGGTGATTGTGGATCAATTGGTGGAATGAAGATTGGCAGGGGAAACCGAAATACTAGGAGAAAACCTGCCCCAGCGCCACTTTGTTCACCACAAATCCCATTTGACGAGACCCAGGATTGAACCCGGGCCGCCGCGGTGGGAAGCCAGCGACTAACCACTTGAGCTATGGCGCGGCCCGCTTGCTTCCTTGCTGGACTACGAGTGTCTCTTCTGCGTGACTGACTTTGTTCTGATTTACGAGTCGGTTACTCCTTCAACTTCTGTTGCCCGCTGGTTAATGCCCCACAGCTGACTCAATTCAACTCAACTACTGAGCTCTGAGCTCTCTTACGAATGCGCATCTGCTCAGCTCAGGGGATCATAATATCGCATAGTTCGTCGGTTCCTGCTTCGTATTAAAGAGGTTCTGATTTCGAATCTCGGCCCAGACTTCCTCTACTTATGAGGATTTTAGATATTTCTAAGTTTACCGCAATAAAGTACCCTGGAACTTGGCTGAAATAGTAATCCTTCTGGATTCTTTATTGAAAGTCCCCGGTTCATATATAGGCTGGGACCACAGCCATCCTATTTCTTAGTCCCTACAGAAAAATGTTAGGATATGACCTAAAATAGGCCACGACAGCGTCCTTTCCTCTCTTCTCAAGTGGATCAAAAATGATTATCAAGTAGTATTTTTTCAACGCTAAATAACGGCTTCAATTGACAGACTGTCGTGAAATAATCTATGACCCATCCATCAAAATGATATTATCATATAGTGCTTTCTGTTAATTCTACAGAATTTTCTGTTTATAATTTAAAATCTTCTTGTTATTCGACGCCATGTAACATATGAAACTGATAAGTCATTGTTAAATAATCCATTGAATGCGAGTGATTAGAACTGTGCTAGAGAGTTCCCGTTGTAGGTGAAGTTCTGCCAGCCAGACGTCCGAGACCAGTCTGCTGCTCGGTGGCCTGGACCAATATTGAATTACTGTCAAACTTCTCTCAACTGCTTCAACTATGTTGTTGCCATTAGCCCCTGTGGCTGCAGAATTAGGAATCACGCTCCGCTAGTCAGGCACTCCGAACTGCAAGCGGCAACAAAGCGGGGAACAAAGGACCATATTATCGTTAATTTGTTTGTTTCTTTTTACCTAATGACGCCTTATTTGTTTGTTTATTTTATACTGTCACGTATCAGGGTTTGCGTGACTAATAATAACGGTTTCTGGATTTGATGACTGGATTTACTGACACTTGTTTACAATTACATTCACTTACAACAGGTCACACATTACGACGCCTGTAAGATTAATTTATATGTGGAATCCATCACTGCATTGAATGCACGAATGAACTCCCTTATATATCTACCACGCGACTCTAATATAAGTCTCCATGTCGAACAGTTAATTGTTCTCTGTTATTCTGTGGTATCCTTTACTCCGAAACATCTTCTTTTTAGTAACTTCCTACAAGGTAACGACTCGTTCGTTGCTATTCATTGTATCAGAAACGTGATTTCCGAGCCGTTGTTCAGTAATGAACGTCTTCTCCGGCTCCTGCATTCCGGCTTTCAGCTGTCACGTCACAATATTCTCACTTGTAGGGTGGTACGGGTGACGAAAATAATGGGTTTTATTTCGAATGATTTGATTTATTAGTAACTTGCTTACAAGTTCTCTTAGTCAGATTTAAACACAGTGCTAACGCTGATTTACACAATTTCCGGTTTACCGTTGCACACGCACTAGGATTGTTCGTCTTCACTGGTCGTCCCTTATCAACGGATCTGAACACAGAAACTATAAAAGTCACACTAAATCACACCCCCCAAATATTATCGCACCACAGCACACAAAAAGTCTTCAAATCATATGCCAAATCCTCACAGGCCGACCTCCGCACTCCTCTGCAACTCTCTGCACCCATCAAACCCTCTTCTTGCCCACCGTACTCCTCGAGCTTACTGCTACCCTCCTGCCAGCATGCCTTTGCCGTCTATACTACTCGTAACTGCCCTTAGACTAATTCGCTGCATTCACTCCTCTTCTAAGCATTCTGCACTGACCCCACAGAAAACACCATCTCCATTGTTGCTGACATCACCGTTTACGGGAAAGTGTGTTTACAGAGCGATTGTTTATAAACGGGTTGCATAATCCCATTGTTCCACTGCTGTTTGACACGAACGACATAGAAAACAGCCTCATCAATTGTTGCGTAACCTAGCAACTGACTGTTTACCAAGAACCTGTTTTCGCGGGAACCTATTTACCAAAAATGGGAGTAGACGTAACAATAGATAATGATGCCAATAGAGGAGAGCAGCTAACATCGAATGGCTGGATAAATAATGAACACTGAATTTGAAAGGGTACGGGAGGAAGCGGTCGTTGCCTAATTTGAGGCACTATCCCGGAAATCTCGAGCAAAACCAATGGAAACCTCAGTTAGGGAAGCTGGTCTCCTGCCCGAGTTTTGAACCCGTAACTTCTCGAATCCCTAGGAGAGAGCTACTCCTTAGCCAGCAACGATGGGATATCATTGTGGCACCATAGGGTCCTGACAGACCTTCGATGATCCTACTTGATCCCATGGGTTACAGAGCATGGAAGGGCAGGATGTAGTATTAGCCTACTTGAACATAACATTCCAAGATTTACCTGGCAGTACGCGAAAGGAATATGAGAACTTCAGTTAGCACAGCCTGCCTTCGGGCCCATAATCAAACCTGCAATGTCTAGAATACGAAGTAGTAAGGGTAGTCATTCACTCTGTTGGCAATACACGTCAGTGTCTTGAATAAGTTGGGCTCAAAGATCCACAGCCTTCCAGAAACGTCAGAAATAGCAAAACTAGTTTTATTCTTTACTGCACAAGTGAAAGCATCGCTGCCTGCCCTGCAGCAAGCTTCACTCCCGAAACTATCGGAAGAATTTCTAAAGTATGGTAAAGGTAAAAAAAAAAAAAGTTATCCCCATAACAGGCCTTGGGGGTTCATAGGGTTGTGAGACGTCTAGACGCCCACATTTTTTTCTCTAGAAAATCGGCTCAGCCTTACGTGCCGGCCGCCCTTTACCCCCCAGGCTGACTCCTGATATTCATTTCTGTTAGATGCTGAGTCCACCTTAGGGTCATGGTGCGGCTGGAAAGATTACTTCAAATAAAAATCCAGTGACATTGGGATAAAACCCGCGACCTTCCAGCTTGTAGCACAGTGCCTCAACCAGCTACGGTGACGCGTGCTCTATCGAAAAATATGGTATTTGTATAAACATAGGAGACTTTCAGGTGTTTCAATATAAATCCTGCATTTCTGTGTTGTGTATACCCATGACCTATTCCTCGAGACATACTGCAGCCGGGTCTTGAAGCTGACAACTCACTTCCATCTAGTGTCGAGATCAAGAATGAATGATCTTCTATCTACGATCCTCATATTCTTCTTCGCGGTTAAGTGTTCAGGCCCACGAAATCCTCTGATGTATCTTCCACAGGTTGTCATATCTTAATAGAATCCACATCTCATGATACGGCACTATGATCATTCAGTGGTATAGGGGACACCTGCCACTTGGTATCTATACAAATTGAACATTTTTGGAAACCGGTAAGAAAAAAATAATCTTTCTTTTTTTGCATTGGATTTTTTCATTTACTTTCACAAAAATGAACATACCTGTACATACCGAGGGTGCATGCAAACAAATACACTTTCTAAACGGTAAAAACTGACAGATTTTAATGCAACTCACCACAGTTCTGTAGAACGTACCTAAACATACGTATAAAGCGACTTATTCGGTTGGCTGATTCGTTATACAAAATTAACGGAAATTTTTAATATTAAAAATAGCTTCAATTTTATCGGATGACGGTAGAATTAAATTTGTCAGACTTACAAAATGGACATCCCATCAGTCACGGGCGAATGGAAGAGCCGGGTTCAGGCCACGCTCCAGCAAACATATTTTGCCATTTATATTAAAACATTGTAGTAATCAGATCTTTTGCTAAGTGATGACTCTAAACAACGCCCTTTACTGGGCAACAGATTTCTAAAACTAACTTAGAAGCGGACTTCTCTACGCGGTCCGTGCGGCAGCTCGGTGACTCATCCATAGAACTGTTGGAACTCTGTTGTCTGTGCGGTCCGTGCGGATATGTTATAAGCAGACAGGCAGTGAAGTGGAGCGAGTTGGCTGGTGAGTGAGTGAGTTAGAGGACTGCTGTGACTCAGTCCTTGTGAACTGTTGCTGTTGGAAACTTGTAGCTGAGACACTGGGATAGATCAGGGGCACAGAGAAAAGGGAACTACCGCTGTTTAAGCCGTTACCAGGCAACGACTAGTGAAGATATAGAAGACTAAGAAGACTTAGTACGTGCTGTAGTGAGCTACAGAGTGTGTGAATTAGTGATAACGCTATAGTTACTTTTGGTTACGATCCGCAAGTGGTCAATGAATCCAATTACCAATCCAACCCTATCTATAGTCACTCAGACACGTGACAATATATATTTTTGCTCCACTCAGTGTATGTATGCTTAAAGCCCGCCATTAACAAGTTTAAATCCTTTCGTACATTTGCTTATGTTAACATTATCCTTCTTATCGCCTCACAGATCTCCAAAATGCGTTCTTTGTCCTTGCGATTTTGCAACGAAAGTTGCATATGTACTTTTGGAAAATCCCTTTGAAGCTGAAACATGTAGTCATTTACTTTGTATCTTTATCTTTTACCGTCTTCCTTCCTTTCCTTTACTCCTTTCGTCTTGTTCCCTCTTTTCTTCGTTAAAACAGGAATTTAACTTTTATTTTTATCACTCAGATGACACATTTTCGAACATACACTTATGTAAAGTACACGGAGAGTGCAGCGTGAGAGAACACGGAAAGACGACATATATACGTTTCGTTATAAACCGCCTCTCGTTACATATAATATGTTTCCATCACGCAAACTACAAGTTCCTGGGGTTTGAACCCACTTTATTTAATCGCCCTAACAATATTACGTGATCAGTATAAACTATGAAGCTCATTATTATGTAATTAGGAGATAACCATGGAAACAGGCGCGCCTCTGGACTCGATAAATAGTCAGGCGAATAATGTTAATTTGAGTGCGAGTAAATTAATACCGTAAGTATGCAGTTCCTGTGATAAGTTCGTACGAAGTTGCTGGTAACACACTGAGAAGATGAGGGACGTTGGAGAAAATCAGTTTCGATGTAACGATATGAGGTTGGGCTACTGTTGTTTGCTAAAGACATGGTTTCATTTGCAGCATAAAACCTTCTGCCTTCCATTAATTTAACATTAAATAGCCATAACAAGGACGCAGATGTTGCTGATATGCAAACTAGTGGAAACTTCTTCCTACATGTCACTGTAATAAATTCATAAACTGTGAATGCCTCGAATGTCCACAAACAAACACAAACTAAAATTCGTCACACGCTAAAACCTACATCGAATTAATGTTAAAGTATTTGACAAGATTTATTAAAATATTCAGAGCAACATTAACCCTCTGCAAGGCCCAGAGTCATCTAAATAATAATTAAAAATTCAGTGCATACCTCACAGAAAACACTCTGCATATATATTACGAGGAAGAATAGATTAATACTGTTTAGGAGATTAGAGTTGTTTCCTCTTACAATCATAACAAACACACAAACACGTCTTATGAACAAAATTTATATTTTAATGTTAAAATAAGAGATACATGTAGTTACCATTGTGCTTTCAGTGGTTACTGAGCTGATACAAAGCAGAAGGTGAAGGGCAGTGGAAGCAAAATTGCACTCAATATTAATCTTTGCAATAAACTCGGCTGAGCGGTCACTGACGCTTATCTGATTTTTAACCCATGGGATACAGATCTTAGTACCTGCTGGATCGAATATCGGGCGTCTCGAATGCAAATGAGAAATGGAAAATACAGCCAGATACTACACTAAACGAAACGACGATTACTGTTAAACATTTCGTTTATCATAATTTTTTCAAAAAGAATTTTTCGCTTAGTGGGGGGTGGAGTCCAACTGGGTCCACTCGGCACGGCGGCCACTGAGTGGCCCAA
>NW_019738984.1:834814-842028 GCF_002891405.2 Cryptotermes secundus
CAAGGAGTCCTACCGTATGTGTAAGATCTAGAAAAACCTAAGTAAACGGAGTTCATGGAGGTAGGCCTAGGCCCACTGGGACTGTAGTGCCAAGGGGGAAAAACAAAGAAACTATGAGAAAATGTTACTTCATGACACTTCGTCCGTCACAATTCCTATCTGAAGTCACCAGTGATTGAACCCGGGACCCGTCAGTTAGAAGCTGATGTCTAACCGTCTGAGCTATTAATTAAGATTAATTATTACTCATCAGTTTACCTTATTACACCCACTGTGGTTAATCGTTTCACTGTCTCCTCCTTCTGGTACTTGAAATCCAGTTTCTAATAACTCTTATACAACACTTATATATCCACTCCCAGCCATGTGCCTTCAATTATGTCACGATGTAAACGTATCACGTATTCCAGAATTTGTGTGTCGCAGCACACACGTGCTATGACGTCAGCTTTCATATTCAACGGCAGTTTGAATTCAAGTTCGTTGCTACACATCACACTACACACACACACACCACACACACACACACACACACACACATACGCACGCAAGCATGCGCACACATACACACACAACCTTACCGCCATCTGTGAGCCAGTTGTCTAGAATATGTGTGAGCCTCGACGTCTCACAACACTATGGGCATCCGTGGCCTGTTATAGGGATAGCTTTACCTTTTTTACTGGTCCACGTCACAATATTCTTGAGTTCGGAAGTGACTTGTGAGGTTGTCAACCGTCCCCTCTCACAGGGCAGTCTGCACGGGTGGGGGGCGAAAAAATCACTGTACTACGTCTATTTATTTTGCTGTGCATGTAGAAAAATGCACTTATATATTTAGAATTTTCTAGAAGAAGAAGAAATTGACCATTGAACCGAGTATGCTGAGGTCTTTTAGTTAACACCCGGTTATCTAACCAATGAAGGCAATAAAAGGGGAACCTCTCCTGACGCATATGCTCTCTGCACTACTCCTCTAAAGTTCTCACTGCACACAACTGCTAGTAAAGCAAATAAACGTTTTCATTGGTTGGTGCATTTTGTTTGCTCAGACTGCGCTCTACTGGAATTAACGAGCACAAGTAAATTAATCAGCACGAGCTTGGCTTGGCTACTCTTTATGTCATTCGTGCATTCTCCTAGATCAAAGGAATTTATCCACTGATTTTATGGAAAACACTAGGCAGTATCAGCTTAACTTGGGCGTTGCTAACGCCAAAATTTTATTTCCATCTCCTTGTTAAATATTGATTTTAGATTGAGAAAGAAATCTTTGTTTAAATTTGTTACAGCAGAGTTTTAAAAACTGTGATTCATAGACTGCCTAGCCATCTTAAAGTCAAATGCTGTCAGGCAACAATAAAACGAACATCTACAATTTTAGTTATTAAAACTTTGCAAATATAAAAAATATAAGAGCTGCTCTAGATAGTACCCCTGCTCACAAAAATCAGTGTTTCACTGGATTCAGAAAAATCTGATTGAAAAATAAATATATTTCCACGATTGAGTTACTATTCTGTAAAAGAAAACAGATGGTATTCTGAAAATATCTGAAAATTTCACGCGGGCTAAAGTTTATGAAATCTCGGGATACCGACCGTGTTAATTGGTTAAAATTACCGACGTTTCAGGGAAAATCTCTGTCCCGATTACCAAGGTATGATGCGACATATGCAAGACATTTTTAGCCTACTGACAGCTGATTGTCCAAGAAAATTTTATCGTTATTCTGAAAAAATATTCGCCATCATACACAGGTCACAGACCGATGGGGTAAGCTAACGCTGGAAATTTGCAACGTTTTCTGAAACTCTCGGCTTCTAGTGAACAGCTATGGTCTGAATCAGCTAAAGTAAATAACGACCAGCTGCAAGCTAGGAAAGTTTCGAAATTGGGCACTTTTTGAAGGAGAAAAAGGGTAGAACTGCAATAAGGAACAAAACTGAAGGGCTGAAGGGGGAATGCGATACTTCCGCTCATGAAACTGAAAAGTTCAAACACAAGTTTCTTTACGCGCAATACTGAACCATATTTCACAGACCCTGCTTATCTGTCAATTATATCCTACAACATCCCGCAAGTTCGTGGTAGTGGGAAGGTAAGAACGGACTGAGTTGCACTTCTTCGCTTCCTCCTCTAAGTCTGATTGATGACTGTCATTGCAACTTCTACAATCCAACCAACAAATCATACGCACCCTGAAGATTGAGGCAGTATATTACTCCGAAAAGTTGGTATTCGCCCACAAGTATCAATATTCATAGGATCACCATCTGATTGGTAAATGTTGTTATGCACATGTAACATGGCAATTCTTACGAAGTCTTGATTTGATGACTTCGCCAGTGACGTCTAGAATGAGGTCGGACTGACGGAGGTTGAGGTGTGTTAATTGCACGACTCCACACTGGGCTCCTTGTAACTGTGAGCATGGGTGACGTCCGTGTCAATGTTCGCTGCTTGTGATTTGGCCAGAAACAACTAACCACTCACCTGTAGTTCCTAATAACTATTCACTAAAATTAAAACTTACAAATGTTATTTTCATACTCTTCTCCAAGTACAATATAATTAGAACACCAACTTGAGGAAAATTTTATGTTAGTACAGTATGCGCCAAAAGTTTCAGTACTGAATTTTGCGCATCTCGAACGCGCATGTGCGTTGGTCGACGGGGCATAGCTCCAGCAGCACGTGTTCCCAGTAGTGAAAAGGAAGTTGTGTTGTGCAGGTGTTGGAAATGAGTCTCTCGACGGAGGAAAAAGTATTCATAGTTGAGTATTATTTCCGTTCATACGGAAGTGGTCGCCAAAAAACTCGCTTCCTTGGTTTTCAGCGGCCAGAAACCGCTACATAATACACGTATGACGATATGGTGTTCCGTCTCAGCTCACGGTATATTAGGCCCCTGTTTCATTGAGGATGAGGAAGGCAATGCTCTTACCGTCACCCAAGAACGCTACAGGGACATGGTGATTGGACCATTTCTTCAGGATTTGAGAAGGTTCTGTCATGCAAGGGGCCTTCACATGAATAGAAAGTGGTATCAACAGGACGTCTTTTCATTTCAGTACTGTATTTTGGCGCATACTGTATATAATACGACACGTTGAACTGGTATGGATCCATATCGGTAGATCAATAACTATACGTATTCCTACACATAACTGCCTGATAATGGTCTAATACGGCCGAAACATGTAGCAGGAATAAAAGTCGAATTGTAAAACAATAAAAAATCGAGAAATTGTTGTGTGACTGTTAACATAATTCATATATACACATATCGGGAACACACTACAGGATGCAACCAACGAAGATAGTTTATGTGTTTGTGTTGTTCTGTGTGCAGGTAGCGGCCTTGCGACGGGCTGATCCCCTGTCCAAAGAGTCCTACTGACTGTGTATAGATTAAGAAAGTGAAAAAGTGGCCGAGGTCCAAAGGACTGAAGTACCATAGAGAGAGAGAGAGAGAGAGAGAGAGAGGTCTAAACAAACTCCTTCATTACACGAGCCTCTGTAGGTAGTTCTATAGGGCTGAAACATTTAAGGTAGTTTTACTGAGTCAGAATTTTAGCAAACATATTTTATACCCAATCACTTTCTTCTTCTTTAGCAATCTAGAGGCTGAAGGATGATACTGTACAACAGTAGAAAACAAAGAAAAAGCAGTGCCCTATTATACGTAGGTTTATATCTTTACTGGCCTCAGGGGCAAGGATAAGCTTTTGTAGTACAGACTGCATTGTAAAATGAGTAAAGAAATAGCATTTTATTTTACATGGAAATCCGCAACGTAAGGTTTCTCCTGTCTCAATGCCGGATCCATCTTCATGTGGTAAATTCAGTTTTGTACAAATGAGGTCATGGGGACACAATCATGACTGCATTACACCAGTAAACAAAAAAGAAAGAAAGAAAGAAACTCCGCAAGCGAACTATACCGACCGAGCGACCAACGCTTGTCGGCGAAGTTAGTGTCAAATTTAGCGGATAGAGCGTGTCGAGTGGTCAGCGCAACGAATCCCCACGGCCATTAATTTCGGTTTTCTAGACTGGAGCAGCTGTTTCTTTGAAACAGCTCCTCAACTATCCTCACGAGGCTGAGTGGCCCTGTTCCAGACACAGTACTCCTCAGTAAAAAACTTGTAGCGACGGGAATGGAACCCGAGACTTCTGGATCTGTAGCCAGGAACTCTGACCACTAGACCACAGAGGCGGTAGCATTACACCCGCACTGGAGGAGATAATATTACATCACTGCAGAAGAAACAAGAAATACTAACTAACCAACTGATTCAATTTTTATTGAGAAACGATTTGCTGTTCATCTCTTCAAGGTAATCCCACGCTTTTTATGTAATCGAAATACTGTTACTGTTTTCCTAACAGCCCGTCACTGAATGTGTTTATACATTCTTACACTCTCTTCTGTTTACATTCATATTCGCACTACCCATTCATCAACACCTGTCTCTATCAAGAGGTTACCTCCCTTGAGTTGTAGGAAAGAACTCTATACATATTTAATTTCCTTCTGCCTGCTACATGTCTCGGACATCTTATACCCCTTAATTTAATTTTCTTTGTAATATTAAGCGTCGGGTATACATTATGAAGCTATGTAATTTTCTGAATTTCTTTTGTAATTTGCAACATATTGTTTCGAAAAATAACCTCAAACTTTCGAAGATCTGGATAAAGTTCGAAACCAGGTTACCCTATCAAGGAAGTTTTAAAACGAGTTCTGTCTGCAGTAATTTGCACTGGTAGCAGCTGCAAGGCACGTTGAAGGAAGCCAGACAAGCCTCGCAGGGTCTGGTAGGAAATGTTGAAGTCAGAATCCGAAAAATTGCACAAGATACTTCCTGCTGTATCGGAGTTTGTTACTTTAATAACCTGTTTAACATTTAATCTTAGTGAATTAGTACCAATTTCGGCTGAAGGCAATTTTACTGCAGATAATTTTGTCATCATACGATTGGTTTTCGTGTACAGGCTACAACAATCTCTCGCCTACCGTGGGAATCATCTCGGTTGGAATGATCAAAGGCCGTATGAGAAACTGAGGTTAGGGGAACAGTGAGTTTTGTTAACATTCGCCAAATCTCAATCATCCCTAGAAGAGGCCGTGGAGGCCCATTGGGTTGTGAGATGTCGAGGCTCCCATATTATCTAGGAAATCGACTCAGAGATGGCAGTAAGGTTATCAGCCTTACGCGCCGGCTGCTTTTTACCCCTAGGAAGATTCCTGGTACCCATTTCTGTTAAAGGCTGAGTCGACTCCAGGGCCAATGACCTCATCGGGAATCGAACAAGCGAACTTCCGCCAACATTGTGTATTCTGGTAGGTAGGTACCAACGTTTCGGAAAATCTACTGACCCCTATTTTCAGTGTAGGTGCTGGTACACGAACACCAGACTATACTGTGTCACAACATATAAGGTAAAACACGAATTTGTATCGCCATGGAAATCTTAAATCCCTATGTTACTTGCTTCGTCAATAAGCATAGAAAGACTATAATGACATGTTTATACTCGTAAATACATAAGAGAACATGTATAAAAGTGACCAAAACAAACTGCGCATTAATAGTGTGGAAGCCAGAAAACTGATTTCGAATGTCATTGCAGCCCAATTCCAGCAAATGTGTTGGAACCACCAAGATTTTCCTTGTGTACACAAATTAGAACTGGTAGAAATGTTTTCAGCTGCTCGAAATCCGAAATTAGCAAGAACTGGACCGAATTTCATTATTCTCACTGTCTGTGAGCTGTATTTGTTGTGAATCTNTATTGATTTTAATTGTAATACCATTTTTCTTGTTGTGTTGACTGATCCATTACCTAACCATAGAGTTGTGACACACAACAGGATGCACACTATAAAATATAAAAATAAAGAAATAGGAGAAGGTAAATTGAAAAAAAAATTCAATGACCTCATCGGGAATCGAACAAGCGAACTTCCGCCAACATTGTGTATTCTGGTAGGTAGGTACCAACGTTTCGGAAAATCTACTGACCCCTATTTTCAGTGTAGGTGCTGGTACACGAACACCAGACTATACTGTGTCACAACATATAAGGTAAAACACGAATTTGTATCGCCATGGAAATCTTAAATCCCTATGTTACTTGCTTCGTCAATAAGCATAGAAAGACTATAATGACATGTTTATACTCGTAAATACATAAGAGAACATGTATAAAAGTGACCAAAACAAACTGCGCATTAATAGTGTGGAAGCCAGAAAACTGATTTCGAATGTCATTGCAGCCCAATTCCAGCAAATGTGTTGGAACCACCAAGATTTTCCTTGTGTACACAAATTAGAACTGGTAGAAATGTTTTCAGCTGCTCGAAATCCGAAATTAGCAAGAACTGGACCGAATTTCATTATTCTCACTGTCTGTGAGCTGTAGTTGTTATGAATCTTCTCACAATTCTCGCACATAACTATATGCCACTAGAACAACGAATAAGTATATAACTCACTTGAGACACGCTTTGACTAAAGTGATCATTCTGTGTTATTATTTAGGGTAACTGTGACCGTCGAGCGATTATACTGGTGTGTTGTAAAATATCTCTGTGTACATAATTATTGTAAAGTTAGCAATTTAAAATTTCGGTGAACTTTTTGATAGCTTTTAAAATTTATTTAAAAATCTGCTAAGAACTTGTTACAACATCAGAATCTTTATAAAATTAAAATAATATCAAATTGTGGATATGTTATTGAATTATTCTTTTCAAAAGCTGTTACCATTACATCTGCTTCAGATAATGCCAACGACTAAGATACATTAAACAATAAATATTATTATGCTTAACATTAAGTATTGCTGTCTGTTTTTTTCCTAACATCGTTCATTTTTTGGTCGAAGGCCTCAAATCTCTTTCGTCTTCCCACAAAACATCCTTTCGATTTCTTGCCTGCATTTTTTTTTCTCTTCTTGAAGTTTTCTAGTACCCGGCTGAAACACCTTCTTTTGGGTCGTCCCATAGGTCCATTTTTTTAAAACGGAAATTCTTATGCCTTCATTGGGTCTATTCATTCTGTAAACAGTTTATTTTTTTCATGGATGTCCAATGTGGTCTTTACCATACTTCGAACAGTGGACTTAGGAAGCTACGACTGACTGGACATGTGGCCAGACAGGTAGCCACGGAGAGCTTGCCGAAATATATGCTTCTCTCAAGA
>NW_019738984.1:842036-844165 GCF_002891405.2 Cryptotermes secundus
ATGATGGAGAATTTGGTGGAATGAAGAGTGGCAGGGGAAACCTAAGTACTCAGAGAAAAACCGCCCCAGCGCCACTTTGTCCACCATAAATCCCACTTCACCAGAAGCGGGATTGAACCCGGACCGCCGCGGTAGAAAGCCAGCGACTAACCGCTTGAGCTATGGCGCGGCCCTAATGTGTACCCTTACTCCGAGGAATAGCATACATTACAAGCGTTTTAAAATAAAATATTGTCGCGTATCGGGCGTATATCGCGACAAATAAGTTCACGCCGTATTTTATATAGCGAATTTTATTTCACATTCGCTCATACAATCACCCAAATTACAGATTTACGATTACTGCTATCTGCAGTATCACAATTAGTACACTCCAAATGCCACAATACAACTGACTGGCTGACTGTCACAGTACAACTCCCGACTGTTACTTTATAACTCGGCGGCTGTCACAGTACAACTCGGCGGTAGCTCCAGGACTGACTGACTGACTCAGTACAACTAACTGTGAATAGCCTTCGCTGCTCCCTATGTAGCCTCGATCGGACAATACGGCCACGTAATAGGCACCCTTGTTGCCTGGCGCTGTGTTGCTAGTAACGCTAGCGGAAGTAACCGCTGTTACTACTTGGTGACGTCACCGCTGTTGACTCGCGTTGCCTAGCGACCAGGATCCTAGGACTCGGCTAACATCGGCTCGCTTCGGCTTCGCTCGGCGCATCACGGCTGGCGGGGGGGGGGGGAGGGCTCATAGCTCAGCATGTCACAATATTTAGGAATATATCTGGGTGTAAATATATATTCAGTAATTGGCAAATGTATGGTATTACTAGTATAACACGAATTAGACAGGTAAGTTATTTTATCAGATTAGAGATTCTCATTTCTGTGATACTATGAAAAGCCCTATCTTCTAGGAGGTAACGTCGCGTACCCTGGCAGAAGTTTGCCAACGTTTCGGATTGATGCACTACCTCCATCTTCAGAGTCGAAGAGTGAGCCAAGTAACTTCGTTTCCTGCTATTAGCACAGCTTAGTATTCGACCCTGAAGATTGAAACAATTAGTTCAACCGAAACATATGTAAACTTCTACGAAGCTGCAGTGCGTCACAAGTACACTATACTTCGAACAGTGGAATTTAGGAAGCTACGACTGACTGGACATGTGGCTAGACAGGGAGCCACGGAGAGCTTGCAGAAATATATGCTTCTCTCAAGACTTGAAGTTAGGAGGACACTAAACTGCACTAAACTTGCAGGAAACAAACTGACTGAGAATCGCGTTTAATAGAAGGTGCTGGTATGAGCGGTAGTATAATTCAGGTCTTTGTAACTGAAAAGTTACGACCTAGGGACCGCCTCTGTGGTCTAGTGGTCAGAGTTCCTGGCTACAGATCCAGAGATCCCGGGTTCGATTCCGGGTACTACCAGATTTTCTGAGAAGTAGTGGGCCTGGAACGGGTTTCACTCAAACTCTTGATGATAATTAAGGAGCTATTTCTAGGAAATAGCTACTCCGGTCTACAAACCCAAAATTAACGGCCGTGGGGATCCGTTGCACTGACCATGCAGCACGCTCTATCCTCTAAAGTTGGCACTAACTTCGCCGACAAGCGCGGTCGCTCGGTCGGTCGGTATAGTTCGTTTGCAGACTACAGGCCACGGAGTTTATTTTTGTTTTTGTTAGGACCTAGGTACGAGCATTTTGGTCTACTGGAAAGGGATATCCTAAACTGTAAACGATATCCTTGGAGGAATGGTAGCAAAGTAAAACGGCATATTACGTATTAATATTATTTTCAGGAAAATTAACGAAAATACAAGCAACTATACAATCAGTTCTGTAGTACCTGGTTTACAAAATACTCTCCTTTAACAGAAGCGTTAGTTTCATTCAAGACGTACATTCGTTAGCTTCCGGCATTTCCAGAAAACGATTTATTTACGAAACATATCCAGGAGCTTAAGATAATCCTAAGCCAGAAAATTCCGTCCATGGCCTCCCATTGTATTCCTTTAATATCTTTTTCAATATTATCCCGCAACTTCTCAACTCTCACTTGTCCTCAGGTTTTCCGACAAAACTCTATGTGCATTTTTCCACACCCCTGTGACAGCCGCATACGGT